>NC_052500.1:69777813-70077813 GCF_016617805.1 Bactrocera tryoni
TGTCGTTGCCGTCGTATATCTCCAGTGCTATCAATCACATTGTGTCATACCATATAGTGTTGAAAAGTTGTGATTTTAAACCAAAAAATTAAATTCGCGCAAGTTGGAAAAAAAGTTACAGCTGTTCATTAATAAGTGAAAAGAATAGAGAAATTCGCTAAATTTTAAAATTTTTTTTAAAAAAGGGAAAAGCTTGCGTGGCAAGCCACCAATGAAATTTGTGAAGTTAACGGAGACGATGCTGTATCAGTTCGTGTAGAACCACAATGATTCGCTCACTTCCGTTCTGGAAATTTCGAAATTTCGATTTACACTGATGGAATAATGTCTCTAGCTGAACATTGACAAAAAGTGGTCGTACAAAATGGTACATATTTCTTTATTTACTTATTAGTATAAAAATAAAACAAAAATTAGTTGAAGTTTGATTAAAAACGAAAATACTTTTTCGACTACCAAATCGAAAATGAAGGCTAATTGAGGCTGATCTGTGATATTGCATGCATCAACTATATAAATCATATGCAACACCAATAAAAACAGTGCATATAATTTCTGCAATCTCGGTAATAAGTGCTTTCCGAACGATATCAAGCGATGCTGCTGAAATACTAGCCAGCATGTCGCCTATTCACATCCAGAGGGAGGAATTCGCGCAATTAATTTTTTTTTATATCAGCTATTATAGCCGTCTACAAGGCATAAAAAAGCCAAGAGAACCAAGAGCCTTACAATGTTGCAGCAGCGGTGGCAAACCTCATCCAAAGAGCGTTAGGCTCACAGACTATTCCCAGACATTCATTTGTGTATAGACAGACGACATGGGGACCAGATCTCCACCTGTTCCAAATTAATCGTGACATTAGTTCTTATTGTCCGATGTGTACACAGAGTGCATAAAACACTGTGAATTTTTTCAGTTTCCCCGTTTTTTAAATATAATATAAAGGAATAGCTAAAATGTACATCCGTCGGTGGTGTAACGGTGGAAGGTTTGACAACATACATATATGTGCCAGTTCTGTGTTAAATCGAGCGCTGTCAACGCAGCGTCAGCTCTAATTAACCCTTCTGTTGTGTTAATAAAAAGTTCTACATGTGATGTTAAGGTCACGGAATGACCTAGGCGGAGTTTTGTAAGGGTATCCTATAAAAACCTTATGATTTTAGTTTTTTTTTCTAATATTTCTTAATTTTACTGACTACAAATTAAGTTTGAATTTAACATTTCATAGTTGTATTGATTATAATTTTAGTTTGTTCTTAACATTTCTTAGATTTTTTGAATATATGTAAATGAATGCGCAGGCGGCTCGCTGAATTGTTTTTCTCTTTTTAGAGCAACATCCGCCGAAGTACTTGTATATTCTGCTTCTGCCCAGAAATTCCTGACAATACCAGCCGACAACTGTTTTTTAGGTACGCCCTTTCTACGAGTTATTTCACCCTGAACAAGGTATAGTCCAAGTTTTTCGAGAAAATCTTGCGCTTAAACATCCATAATGCTATTCGAGAAGACAGCTAAGGGCCAACGATTAGTTTGTCTCATGCACGTATATGTTTCTACTAATTGGAAATTGTGTCTACTCCAGATTTTGTAGAATTACAAAAATCTTTTATTTTCGGCAACTTCTTGGTATGGTTTTCAATAAGATTTTTGTTATGATGAAGAGTGCTCAATTCACTAACCATTTTACAATTATACTTTATAGGAATTGAACAATGATGATATTCATCAAAGAAGAAACGACTGTTTAGTAGTGGTAATTGTCTTATTATTTCTCATGGTGCCCATCAATGTCATATTATTATGCAGTAAAAGTAATGCCAAATCTCGAGTTGTAAAAAAGTTATCTGTTTGTTATATTCCGTCATTCATACCCACTTACTAGATCCAACCCTACCCGTTGGTCTTGGTTTTGTTCAGGTTCTGCTGAATCTTTACCCAAATATATTTCAAAATTTAGGCAAAATTTTGTTCACATATCCGCATGCCTTTATCCCGTATTTACTTGGCTTGCTTGGCATGTACGCTAAGAATGGGCAACTGCCTCTAAATGAAATTAAACGCTTATCGACTGTTACATTTAGTTACGGAACAAACAGTAGTGGTACGTTAACTACCCTTTTCTCGTAAAAATCCCGAATTGGAGCAAGTTTATCATATACTCTCACTCTGCGATTATCTCTGTTAACGAGCCTCAGCACACAAGTTACTTCCAAAAACCTTGTAAGCGACATTACAACGCAAAATATTAGTCGACCGATAAACGCCCGTTCTTAAATTATATGTATTTTAGCAAGTACATATTGTATAAATACGCAATTTGAAGTACCTTCTAATATCAAAATACCCAAAAATCGATTAAACTCTATTTGATCAATTCGTTTTTATTTCTCTTCAATTTTCAGCGCCCTCGATGTTGGTGAACTCTAAAACAGGAAACATTTGCTTTTATATTTGATATTCGGTGAACTGAATATACTGTAACCGGGGTGTTGTCGAATTATATTTTCTGTTCTGCCTATAGTGCTATTGGTTGCTGTCGGTGAAAAGTACACGGGGTATGTTACTTATATCAGCTTCAGCAATACTGTCTTCTTCTTCACTAGCAATGTACCATATATTTCAGAAGATTCGCCATCTGGCAATTCTTCCAATACATTCTCATGGTTCTCAAAATCACTATACTTATCAATATCCACAATGTCTTTCATTATTGTCTGTATTTGGGTTTCTGTCAGACGACTAATTTGCTGAATCAGATAAAATACTCCATCGAAGTCAATCAAAATACTCACCGATGCTCGGTTACGTTTCAGTTTATAAAATATCTACAATGTCTGTCGTTTTACACAAAAATTAATTGGCGAAAATGGCGCGAAGCTTCCTCTTGCCACTTTGAACAGCAGATGGTCACTGAATGACCTTATTTTTGATTCTGTATGTTTTTTTTATCAAATTAAAAAAAATATTTTGCAGTTTTTCAAAGTGATTTCACTCAATTCAGGAATTTGTAAAAGGAAATCCCAAAATTTTTCTCGTATAATGGACGAAGTGACCAATCTGGATCCTGGATTAATTCAAATATTTAATTTTTAAATAGCGATTATATTTTTTTTTATGATTCGATGGACAATACATCTCTGGAGCTGTTAACAATTTTTGTTTTACGAGGGCTGCTATATATATTTCTGGCCTAATTATGAAAATAGGAATATTTATCAACGAAAATTGTTTTATTGTTTTTCAAAATATTCTCCATCAAGATTTATGCACTTCTGCATGCGCTCAAACCAGTTTTCGAAGCACTTTTTCCACTCCGTTTGAGACACCTGCAAAACATGTTTTTTGAATGCTCCATATTTTTATCTTTATATACGTACAGCTGTACAAATGTATGCATAATTTTCCCGCTGTTTTCAGTATCAAGTGTATATTTCGAAAATATATAATTTTGTTAAATTTTTGGTGATATTAGAGTTATAATTGAGAGACGTCGGTATAACTGTGATTGTTTGTTTTGTTAATATTATCTAATATGAATGAATCGATCGACTACTTACTATGCGATTTGAAAATATTTTCTTAACGTCTTGAATTTGAAAAATATGCCCAAAAATATTTTATAGTCGTAACCATAATGATATTATGTAAACTGTTTTGGTTTGAAAAGAATTAGTCTTGGAAAGTTTCTTTACATCTGCTCTACTTACTTATTAAACAACCCTCATACAATATACCAATTTTATCCGTTTAATTAAAAATATCATGGCAATAAATAACATTTCCTATTCAACTATCCATACATATACATATGTATGTATGTCTACCACCTAATTCCGCATATATTCGTACATAAATCGCTGAATCATTGCATTTAGCTTAATTTAGAACATCCGTCACATGTCTTCACCACCGTTAGGCGTTAATTATAGTAATTGCGTGTACGTGATACCACCACCATCGTCTTGGGGGGTTGCCGCTTATCCCATATAACGAATACATGTTTAATCGTGTCCAATATCGAAATAATTAAAATTAATTGATCTGTGCTTTGAATGGCAGTCAATCAGACATGTTACACATACTAATTGCAGACAAATTAAAGCTGCTAGTATATACTGACTAATTTAGTGGTTACGTACGTACAAAAGTATTACGAAAATGTCAGGTGTGGAACAAGGGTGATTGTTACCACAAATGACGAAGAGATTTAATATTCAATCAATTTTACTATCAATAAATAGGATAAATGTGGGTGTGGTAGATGTGCATTGAAAAAGCTGCTTATTTCCATAGCACGTTTCAAAATATTTGCAAAGTTGAGGTACAAATGGATTACACCATATAAACAAATTTGATCCGCATTGACAAAAAGAAACTATCTACATATGTATATTGTCACCTATTTTAAAGCAAATTGTTCTTATCGCCTTTGGAATAAACTTCTGAGCCAATACAAGCATGCAAACAGTTTCCTGCCATTTCTCATGAACTTGTTATAAGTCTGAGTCTAACATTGTTGCGTATCATACCCAAAACATTAACCAAAATGTGTTGAGTCGATCCCTAAGAGTTGCTGAAATCCTCTGATATCTCTTCACTTTCAAGTTTCATTAACTTTTGTATTGATTTCGCCATGGGCGACCTGCGTGAGACAAGTTTTCGATGACCTCACGACTTTCACTCAATACTTTGTGCACAAAGACTTTGCTAGACTTTTGTTAGGACTAAAGTACAATCCTAAATACACTACTGGAATATATTGAACTATTCTGTAGCCATAAATCCGTTTGAAAGACAATTCCAAGCAAACTCGTTTTTAATTTCTTTTTATTTTAAGAAACGCCAGGCAAAGCAAAAGTCTAGAGCCTTCTTATTTATAGGTGTATACACCACTTACGTGGTTATAGCCGAGTTTACAGCAGCGCGCCAGTCGTCCTTCATTTTCACTCTTTAATGCCAATTGGAGATTACAAGTGTAGCCAGTCTCAGCCGATCTCATCAACAGAGTGGAGGTATTCCTCTTCCTCTGTTTTCTCCGGCGTGTACAGCATCCAATACCTTCAGAGCTGGACTGCTTTTCTCCATTCGGATGGCATGACCTAGTCAGCGTAGCCACTGTCTCTCAATTCGCTGACTTGTCAATGTCATCGTATATTTCGTACAGCTCATCGTTCCATCGACTATGGAATTCGCCGTTGCTACTGCGCCTTTCTATCCGAAACTCGTACCGGCGACTCATCAGATGTTGTCATGGTCCATGCCTCTGCACCATCTAGCAGGATGGGGATGATAAGTGACTTGTAGAATTAAGTCTTTGAAGTAGCACCTGTTGGCAAGAGTTACTCTGCGTTGGATTTCGATGCTGACGTTGTTGTTGATGTTAATGCTGGTTCCGAAATTAACTACGACTTCGAAGTTATGACTGTCAAGAGTGACGTGGAAGCCAAGTCGACGACTGTTGTTTGATGACAGGGGATATTTCGTCTTGCCCTCGTTCACTACCAGACACATTTGCTTCGCTTCTTTCTCCAACCTGAAAGCAGAATTAACGGCGCGGTTGTTATGCCCAATGATATCGGCGTATGCTAGCAGCTGTATACTCTTTTAGAAGATTGTATATTCTATGTTCAGCTCTGCAGCTCGTATTATTTTCTCCAGCAATAGACTGATAAACAATCCAAGATTGATTATCTTATCAGTTTCAGGCCTGAAGCCATTCTGATAAGGTCCACTAAGTTTGTTGACGGTGAGCTTTAATCTTTCTCCCAATACGCTCGATATAACCTTATATGCGATGTTGAGGAGACTTATCCCACGGTAGTTGGTACAGGTTGTGAGTTCTTTCTTTTTGTGGTTTGGGCAGAAAACAGTTAAGTTCTAACCGTTGGCCATCCTTTCTGACCATATTCTCCAAGAAGCTGATGCATGCTCATTATCAGTTCTTCTCCACCGTATTTGAGTAGCACGGCTGGCAATCCATCGGCCGCAACCGCATTGTTTTTCTTCAAGTGGGTAACTGCTATTCGAACTGCTCTGCTCCATAGCCATCGATTGGGAAACCGTAGGATGTATTATGTTTTCACTGGAATTCAGCAGGCTGGAGAAGTGTTCCCTGAATAATTTCCGTATACCCTGGACATCAGTCACTAGATCACCTCTGGGAGTTCTAGAAGATCATGCTCCGGCCTTGAAACGATTTGTTAGTCGCCGTATCTTCTGGTAGAATTTTCGAGCAGAGGTAACTGTCGGCCAAGCTCTTCCTACAACGCACTCGTCTTTTCTCTTTTTTGTTTGCGTATGCGTCATCCTCTTTTACTTTCGGTATCTATCCCACCCCGCACGTGTTGTGGTCGATTGCAACGTTGCGTGGTAGCCAGTATGTTTTTTCTCCCCTGCGACATGGCACTCCTCATCGTACCAACTGTTCTTTTGCATTTTGCAGCACTAAGAAGCATGAAATACCGTCTTGAAATGGCTGGTGTATGTCAGCCAAAGTTCGAAAATCTTTATATTAGGTATATGGGGGTTCAGGAAGATTCTCTCTGCATTTCAGTTATATAATTCGGTCAAAAGTAAAATACATGTACTGTGGTGCTGTTGTTTTAATGTTTATCTAGTCGCCGTTAGGATGGTAAGGATTATCTAAGTTGTCGTCGACGTCATCTAACGGGAGGCCCAAGAAACGTGCTGTTCCGACGGAATCGGACCAAAGTGAAAATGGTGTCAAATGAGTGGGGTTGGCGTGGCATGCAAAGAGCTGGCCAGTGTCATGCGGAGACTCATTGCATGCAGGACATATGTTGGATATGTCGAGGTCTATACTGGACAAATAGGAGCTTAACCTGCTATCCAATACGAAGCTACGCGAAGGTCACTCGCGTTTCTCGCGGCAACTCGAGCTCTTCGTCTGTAATGGGGGGTGATTTCACTGCAAAAACGCCATTCACTGGAAGGGAGTCGCTGAAGGTATTGATAGCTCCACGATAAATAGCGGTCAGTAGCTGTCGGAAGTTAGTTGCGTCCGAAGTCCGGTCAACGTATTATTCGATGTTGACGTCAATTGAGGAAAGACCTCTTAATAACATACATATTCGGTACCTAGGGGCCAGATTCAATCCAATATATCCTAATTTTTACTCCAGTTACAGCTTTCACGGACGGACGGACGTAAAGGCAGACAGTCACCGGGATTTTAACTCGTCTCGTCATTCTGATCATTGATATACCTACATATGTATACGCACATATATACACATATATAGCCCTATATCTATATCTTGTTTTAGTTGATAGATACATCCGTTAGGTGAACAAAACTATTATACTCTGTAGCAACATGTTGCAAGAGAATAAAAACTCTATTGTTTTTCAATATCTGGAAACAGAATCTGAGCATAAAAACAGAAACCTATTTTTTTTCTTTGGTTGAACGGTGCAATCAAAACTTTATATTTTTATTGACTGCAAATTAGGCATGTCGTTTTAATAATTAGATTTAAAATATATTCAAAGGAATAATCATAAACAAATAATTTAATTAGATAACTTTTCATTATAATTATTTTTGCTCTCAAAAAAATTTCATATAATTTAAATGGGTTTGTGATTTTTGCAGCCAAATTAAAATCATTAAAAGCAAAAAAATTTCAATATATTAATTTCAAAATAAATAATTAATATAAATGTCTAAAAAATATTTGCATCATATACATTTCCAAGTCTATTATCGGTGTGGTGGCAGGCAAATACATACCCACCACGCGCCGTGAGCTCTAATTGTCAACACACCACTCTATTTCCTCCACTCAAACTGCTGCAACTGCCGTTAGTTCACCACCAGCTGCCTTTGCCATTGCATTGATTTGATGGGAAAATAGCGCAACAACGCGAGTGTCGCACGAAATTCAGCGAACGCCGGTGAAAGTCGGTGGCAGTCAATGGCGCAGCACTTTAAATTGACGCAAAATCGCATTTTCTGTCTGATTTAATTATGAGTATTTGTTGTGGTGGCTTTTTGTGCGCTATTTGGTGCTTTAATTGTCTTGTTGTTGTTGTTGATTTTAACATTGTTTGTTTCTATTGTTGTTGTTATCATCATTGTTGTTGCTGCTTGGTTGTCACATTGACTGTTGTGCGCCATTTGCTAAAAACCCATTTAACCGTATTTAATTTGTGCCATTAGCAGTTGCAACAGCAGCAACAACAACAACAACACGAATTAACTTAACAACAACAAGAAGAAATGAACAGCACCCAGCACCCAACTGTCCATCGTGGCATGCGCACGCGTTTTCCCTCACCTCATCCACTCGCTGCAGACACCACCCCTGCCCCCGCCGCCATCAAAACACTTTCAAACGCAGTCGTTGTCCTCTGCACTCTTTGCACCGAAAGTTTAATTAAATTTGCAAGCTTAAAAGTTTTGCGCAAACGTGTGCGTGAGTGATGAGTAGTTCATGCAGGTGTGTGTGTGTATATGTGCGTTGTTGGTGTTGTAGGGCAGCGCCCTCTTTTGACCAGCTAATTTTATACGCTTCAGCAGTTCGTAACAAGTTGCATAAGTGTCAAAGTGAATGAAGCGCAGCGAACAAATCAAAGCCAATTTTTTCGTTGACTTTTCAACTGGCGGATGAGCTCGCTGCAAACAACGCACACACGCACACAAAGGTACGTACGTGAAAACACGTTTCTACTTTCACAGATTTCCGTTCAACGAAAGCGCACACACACGCATTTGTTTGTTCGTGTGTGTGTATTAGTGTTCAGCCAACTTTCGCTTGCATGTGTGTGTGTGTGTGTGTGTGTTCTTGCGTTTCTTTGACATTCGATGACTTTATTTGCCTGTTGGTTGTGTTGCAAGTTTTTGTTGCAAACGCATGTGCGAGGTTTTGTCATTAAATATGCAACTTTGTTGCAATTTGATTGTGGCAATTGAACAACTAGGTTAATTAATTGTTTATGTTTGCTTTAAATTTTTAGATTTTTTTGGGTGAGAATTCCTGTATGTGACAACCGTTAGTTGGCAAATGCTGTCGGAATAAATTCAGTTCGTTTGGTAGAGGTATTTTGAGGGAGCATAGTGTGAAAACAAGAAAAAACGTTAACCCGAAGCTAAATACCCTTCACAGGTGCATTTCTGTTGGTAACTATGTATTCAGTTTGTATGGAAGCTATATGCTATAGTTAACCGATCTGATCAATTTCTTCGGAGATTACATTGTTGCCTTAGGAAATAATATATACTAAATTTCGTGAATATATCTTGTCAAATGTGAAAGTTTTCCATACAAGAACTTGATTCGGATCGTTCAGTTTGTATGGCAGCTATATGTTATAGTGGTCCGATATCGGCCGTTCCGACAAATGAGCAGCTTCTTGGAGAGAAAATGACGTTTGCAAAATTTCAAAACGATATCTTAAAAACTGAGGGACTATTTCGTATATATACAGACGGACATGGCTAAATCGACTCAGCTCGAAATGCTGATTATTTATATATATACTTTATAGGGTCTCCGACGATTCCTTCTGGGTGTTACAAACTTCGTGACAAACTCAATATAGCCTGTTCAGGGTATAATTAAATTAGGTTAGATTAGTCTCGTAGGCCAATGCCTAGACCAGTTTTGGTCCTCTGCGATATCAGATGGAGTTCAGTGCGTGAGTAGTCATCATTTAGAATGCCTGCGCTTGACGCGTATTTCAACAGACTCTGTGGCCTCACTAACGATACCTCCTCCAGTGTATCATACCGTGAGGACCACAGATGCTTACAGCGTAGTCTTGCCAATGCAGGACAAGTGCACAAGATATATTACATTCCTACATTCTTTCTCTGCTGCCTTGCTCTAGACATTTCTTGCAGTCTTCTCGATCTGTCAGCCCCATTCAGCGAGCGTGTGTTGCCACCAGACAGTGACCAGTTTGTATTCCGCTCATGTTCCTCCAGTCTCTTTTATCGTGTGCCAATAGGAATTTTGGGTACTTCCGATCCACCGTTTTCCACATGATTTTTGCAGTTTTTTATCCTGATAGTTCCATCGGATTTTGATTTATTATACTATACATTGCTTCTATCCAAATCGTCGTAAAGACAATGCATGGGTTTCCCAATGTTGAGCACGTTTTCGAATGTTAGTCGCACACCATACTTGGCAATCTCGTCCACTATTTGATTACCCTCGATGCCCTTGTGACGTGGCAAGTTGCTTGCTTTTGCCAACACTTTCCACTGCTGCTCCTCTTCCCAAGACACTTCTGGCTGATATGCAACGATTTATTAAAATTAGTTTACTGAAAGGAGTTTGTACCACATTTAATAACTGTTTTATAAAAATCTTTACTTTTATGTCCAAGAATCTGCATTGTGACTTACTAAAACTGCAGTGGCGGCCATCGATATCGATACCGAAGTAGAGATAGTACCTGTTATAATAATGAAAATACTATTGGAAATATCCCTTTTGTTATGTAACAAGAAGACCTATTTAGACTTTCCACTAATTGTATAGAAAGGAATTGCAGATATGGACTTAGCGGGTCTATGTATTCAGCAGGATGACTCAGTTCAGCACAGATATCGTGCCTCTGAATTTTTTGTTCGCCAAATACATATGAGCATAGTGCTCGCTATCGTCTTGAGGCTGTTATTCGACCACCTTAGAGTTGCAAAGACTTTTTTGCAAAATAGCGTAAGAGCCGATATCAAACATTCTGCCACATATCATTGTTCTTCTTTATTGGCGTTTCGCTGTTTGGCGCCAATAGTCGATTCCAACTGTAGCCGGGTCCTTCTCCACTTGGTCTTTCCAACGGAGTGGAGGTCTTCCTCTTCATCTGCTTCCCCCGGCGGGTACTGCGTCGAATACTCTCAGAGAGTCTCTCGCCAGCTTAACCACTGTCTATTATTTTAATGTCGTAGAGCTCGTCGTTCTATCGACTTCGGTATTGTGTGTTTCTAACGCTCAAAGGACCATACATCTTCCGCAGAAACTTTTCTCGAAAACTCATAACGCCGACTCCTCAGATGTTGTTATTGTCCATGCCTCTGCACTATATAACAGGACGGAGATGATGATTGACTTGTAGAATTTGGTCTTTGTTCGTCGAGAGATGACTTTACTTATCAATTGCCTACTCAGTCCGAAGTAGCGCCTGTTAGCATGAATTATAATGCGTGAGTTTCGAGCCAGACGTTGTTGCTGATGGTAATGCTGGATGGTTGAAAGTTAGACGATATTATCTACGACTTCTTACTGACTTATGACTGTCAACGGTTTCTGTTTGTTTGATCACAGAAGATATTTCGTCAAGTCCTCGTTCACAATCAGGTCCCTACGCTTCGATTCCTTGTCCAGTCTGGAGAAAGCAGAACTAATGGGGCCGTTTTATTATTTTTTAGAAGATTGCAAATTCTATATTCAGGTCTTTAATTTCGTTAGTTTCTTTAGCAATAGATTTAAGAAGTCACACGACAGGGAATATCCTTGTTTGAAATATCGAACGGCTCGGAGAAGTCCTTCCCCAACCTGTCGGACCTTTTGGGGTTGCTTAACGCTTCAGCTTTCACAGCCCCATTATCTTTGAGAGGATACCAAGTTCAGATATAGCGGCACAGAGGCAGTTTCTTTTTGTGCTGTGGAAGGCTGCTTTAAAATTGACGAAGAGGTGGTGTGTGTCGATCTTCCTTCCACGAGCTTTTTCCAATATTTAGAGTGTTTATAAGACTTATGAATATTGTTAATCTAATGATCAATGGATGCCCCTAATACAAATTTTAACTTGACTTGTTTTGTTTTCGCACGTTGACAATATAATCAGTTCTACTACCAGACGCCATATTCAACTTTTGTTGATCTTTGGGTTGTTGTTAGAAGTTATGTTCCTCTTCCTCTTTTGGTAGACTTGTAAATCGGTTTTAGTTATGACATTGCCAACAAGACAAGATGTTATCTTTGTCGAAAAATCTAGCTTCCAGACGAAACTTTCGGTAACGCATTGAGACCAACACCTGTACTATTTCTTGAGTTTCTTAGTCAAAGTCTAAACATAAGTACTTGAAATTGTTAAGATCTCGCTCTATGAAATTGATTTGTAATCTATAAATGATGCTTTTAAGATAGAACCAAATCAGAACTATCACTAAGAGAATGAGAAAGACAGTAACGTTGGTTCTATAGTCGAATAATTTAGGTACTAGACGAAATTTTTAGTAATGAACTCAAACTGTTTCGCTGGGTCACTTGGTTATATTATAGGGAAACAATATTGGGTTTTGAAAAGAAATATGTGTCAGGCGACTTGTGAATAAAAAGATGGAAGAACGAGTAACCAAATCGATCAGGTTTAGAGTATCGTTCTACGCGAAGGACCACCACAAACTCGTATTATTTGTTTGTCTTAGCAAAGATCCATGCTAGTGACTTTGCTAACTTTAGAGGCAACTCAACTAAAATCGCTTAACCTGAGTTGGGTTATCTTCCTTCTATATTCATAAGTTATTAAATTGACCTTTTTATCAATCACTAATAACCAAATTTCAGGCTCACTTAAATGACTAAATTATTTCTAGAAAACGTGGCCGAAAATGTATGAGAAAACTTTCAGAAAGCCGCTGCATAATTTACTCTCACTCTCTCTTTTTGTAATGCATTTTTTTGGCTATGTAAATTTTAATGTAGTTGTGGTAGCCTGCAGACCCCACAACCCGGCCAATGGTAATTAATATTGTGCGGCCTCGTCTCGTGCGTGCGATGACTCCAAATTACCACTTTTGTTCGTTGCGCGGCACTTTTTCGGACCACATGCGAACAGGCACAACGATTACATACCCTGCGTTGGGCCGAATGTGTCCCTAAAAATGTCACGCTCCACTCTTGCTGTTGTGCGGCGGCAGCGGCAGGAGACCCCGCAGCTGCTGTAGTCGCGGCTTGCACGTACGCGTATTGCTCACAGCCACGACCATGGATAAATGATAACCAGTTTTCTTCAAAGCGCGCGCACATACACACACATACATATAAATAATTGCATATGTGTGTGTTTGTAATTTTAATATTTTTGCGACTTTTTGTCCTGCATTTAAGTTGAACAATATTTTTTGTTAGCTTGAATTTTAGTTCATTTTCTTTTTTTTGTGCATTTTCTCCATTTTTATCTGGCACTTGCAAATTTTCCTAAGTGCCTGCTGCTATCTTGTTGCCTTTCATACCCTCGTGCGCCATTTTGTTTGACTGTTGCATGCATTTACATATGTATGTATGCATTCCATGGAAATGAAATGTTAATGTTTGTCTTTCGCCACACTCGCTGTCTCTGTGTTGGCTTAGCTGTAGGTTTATAAATTTTAATTTGTTACTCAACAATTTTTATTCGCGATTTTTTTTTATAGTATTCGTTGAAAAAATGCATACTAATCATAACCTTTATATGCCGCATGCAACTTGGGGACAACAGCTTGGCGTACTCAGCGGATAGTGGCTGGTAGCGACAAAAAAAAAAACCTATTCGTCTTTGCTCCAATTCTTAGCTGCGAGCAAATAGAGCATGCTTAGAGTTGCCAGATATATTTTCGGACATTTGGTTTTTGAAAACCTGATAAAATATAAAAGAATTTCCATTTATAAGAGTTTTGTAGTAATGAAATTTAAAAAATAAACATCGAAATATTATCGATATATTTTATATAATCGATAAAATTTTGAGGCATCGATAAAACTATCACATATATATTAATATAATATTTTCTTTATAAGAAATTTTAAAATAATCGAAATATTATCGATGTATTGTATATTGTCGATTGATTTTTTTTGTATCGTTGAGAATTTATCAATTACAATTTATCACACGCAAAAATAAACATCGCAATATTATCGATATCTTTTATATAATCGATAAAATTTTAAGGCATCGATAAAATTATTACAAATTTATTAATGTGATATTTTCTTAATAAAGAATTTACAAAAAAATCGAAATATTATCGATGTATTGTATGTATATTGTCGATTGATTTTTTTTGTATCGCTGACAATTTATCACACACAAAAATAAACATCGCAATATTATCGATATATTTTATATTATCGATAAATTTTTAGACATCAATAAGAAATTGCTACATATTAATTAAAATAATTTCTAATAAAGCAAAAAGTTATCGAAAAATTAGTGATGTTTTTTTATATCATCGAATAAATTCTTTTGCATCGTTGAAAATTTATCACCTACAATTTTTTCACATTCGAAAATAGTCATCGAACTGTTATCGATAAAGTTTTAAGGCATCGATGAGTAATTATTACATATTTATTAAAGTACTATTTAATAAAGTTTAAAAATTATCGAAATATTGTCGATGTTTTTTTATATTATCGATTGAACTCTTTTGTATCGCTAACAATTCATCACATACACATTTATTAAAATAGTATTTTCTTCATATCGAAGTTTTAAAAATTTATCGAAATATTTTCGATATTTAAAAAAATCTATCGATAAGTTTTTGATTTTTTTAAAATTACCGATAAACTATTATTGCATCGATTACAATTTATCAAATACTCAAAATACTCTTTTCTTCATATCTAGTTTAAGAAAAACTAGCTATAGTTTTTTAATATTTTTATATTATCGATAAGCTGTTGTAAAAATATTATTTTCTTCATACCAAAGTGAAGAAAATCTATCGATACTTTTTACATATTTTTATATTACCGATAAACTACTATTATATTAAAAATTTTTTTTTTTCATAACAAAAAGTCTTTTAATTAGCAATAAATTTTGTCGATAAATAATAATCGATTGAAAACACATTATCTTATTTTTATTAAATAAATATATTTTTATTATTTTTCTTAACAGTCTATTTGAAATATATTTTCGATTAATAGAAGTTTTATTAAATAAATACTACTTCAGTGAAATCAAAAAGTATTTTTCATAAACCGATATTCGATAAATTTATTTACGATTTCGATAAAAACACAGATTAATCAGGCTATATCTTCATTTCCAAATCTATAAATCTGTATAATATAAACCACAATTTTTGGAACAAAATTTGAATATATCGATAAATTTTAAGTTTTATCGATAAATATATATTGTTATCGATACAATAGTGTCAATAAAATATTTTTAAAAATATTGATACAAAGAAATTTTTATCGAAAAATTGTAATGGAAAAAATAATCGATTTAGATTGTCATCGATACAATTAGTGTCAAACAATATATAACTTAAATATATTGATACAAAAAAAGGTTATCGATAAATTTATATTGGAAAAATAATAGAGAATGCGATAAAAATTGATATATGTACATACAAGTATGAGGAATTGAAACTCATTAAACTTGTACATTAACAATTACATGTAAGTATTGAGGAGGTTACTTTTACTTGTCATCTAGAGATGTAAATATGGCAGGCTTCTGACTTCCAACAGCGTCTTCTGCTTTGAGGCAGTAATACTTTTGCAAATCTTAGTGAAACCTGGAAGAGGTTATTTTTAAAGAAGAAGCGTCTTCCACTTAAAGTTCATCTAGAGTTTTAATATTGGGAGCTACTGACTTTCAACGGTGTTTTCTGAGGCAGACATATAGTGCTTCTGATACTCTTAGTAAATTCTGAAAGAAGTCTTTTTTAGAAACTGTTTCGAAAAGATGATTTGGATTCCTTTCCAACCAGAGTGTATTTACTTACCCGCCCCAGAAATACACCAGGTGTGAGGCTCCAAAATTAAATTATAAGTCTCCACCATGCAAAATAATTAAATTCAAAATATGCTGTTAAATATTTCCGCTTTCAATTTCAACTCTCTCAAAAGCGGTGCAAATGTCTCATACTACCCAAATTTTGGCACACTCCTTAGAGTAATTATTATTCAACTATCTACACGACATTTATTTTCATTAATAACTACTAAAATTTAATTGCTTACACATGTCTAAAACCCCTTCACAACACTTGCCTGTGATTTCACTCTAGTGGCAACCCTTCCAAATGCAATTGCTTGCCAACGTCACACATTTGCTTTTGTCTATAATTATTGCTGCATAATTTCGACGACAAGCTCCTTGTACTGTTGGTTTATGGCTTTTCGCTGCCTTAACGCTGCCAGTCATTGTCGGCTTATTATACTTACCGACTAACTAGTCCACAGGCAAGCATACAATGTTGACTATGTAAGCGATCATATAGTGTGTAGAGTTAGGGTGGTACTTAAAGGTGAGTTGGTGGATATTTCTTGGTTTCAGCAAATCAAGTGGTTGTTGTTATAGGAGAAGTTCATAAATAATTTAATAAATATTTGAATTTTGAAAATATGCAGTTTAACCCTTGTGTGAGACACTTTGTCTTGTAGAAATGCCTGAAAATATATTGTACTCTATATTTGAGGCTATAGTATTATGGAATTTAGTTTTAAAAGGAAAGTAAGCCGAATTTTTTCAATTGACTTAGATAAATTCCAATTTTTTTTACATTTCGTGTTAAAATTTTAAATTTAACCCTTGTGTGATAATTCTTCAGAAATTCATTCAGTATTCAAATAGTTTCTCAGTTTTTAAGATATTGATCTGAAATTTTTCACACGTTCTTTTCTTCTCAAGAAGCTGCTTATTTGTCGGAACCGCCGCTATCGGACCACTATAGCCTATAGATGCCATATAAGCTGAACGATCGGAATCAAATGCTTGTATGAAAAAAATTTTTATTTGACGAGGTATCTTCAAGAAAATTTACGTGGATTATTGTCTAAGTCAATGCTGCAATCTCCAAAGAAAGTGTTCAGATCGGATCACTATAGCTATCTGCTACCGTAAAAATTGACCGATCCAAAATAAACTTCTTGTATGGAAAACTTTTTTAATTTACGAGATATCTGCATGAAATTTAACAGGTATTATTTTCCAACATAATGCTAACATTGTCGGACATATTTTTTCAGATCACATCACTAGAGCATATAGTTGCCATATAAACTGAACAATCGGAATCAAGTGCTTGTAAAGAAAGCTTTTTTATTTGTGGAGTTATCTTCACGAAATTTGGCACGGATCACTGTCCAAAGCAAATGTACAATCTGCGAAGAAAATGTTTAGATCGAACTTCTATAACATATAGCTGCCATATGAACTAATCGATCCAAGTAAATTCTTGTATGGAAAAGTATTTTGTTTGACAAGATATCTTCACGAAATTTGGCATAGATTATTGTGCAAGGCAAGGCTACAATCAGCGAATATTTTGTTTAGATCGAACGACTATAGCATATAGCTGCCATACAAACTAAACGATAAAAATTAATATAAAAATATTTTTTATACTCATTATGCTGTAATAAATACAGCTTGAGGGGTATTCTAACCAAAGTTTACGTTTTCTGTGAGTTTATATGTTATTTGAATTTCAATATGAAAAAATCGAATATTTTCAATTAACATAAAAATTTAAAATTAAAAAAATTTTCAAAAGTAGTCTAAAGTTCACTCCTGATATCTCTTACTATATTTTAAGCTTTTGCACTGTTTATCAAAAAAAAAATTGTTTCGATTTTTTAAGTACCACCCTAATATTTGCATAAATGTCTCGCAAGCAGGCATCTACAATGACTACCATCCATGATTGCGGTTCTCCTTCAGGCTTTCGGCGACACTTGGCACTCAACAAAGCCATAAAGAAATTATGCTTTGCATTTTTAATGATTTTGCAATTTCGCCAACACGCACACACACACACGCTCACACTTGCAGTGTGACTGGCAGTTTGGCATGCATATACCGTTATATTTGCTTTGCTAGTGTAGGCGTTTGCTCAACATTATCCGTTTGTTGCCGAAATGGCTAAAAGATGATAATTAATTTTTTCTACGCCGTTGTTGTTGTGTGCCTTTTGTTGTTTTTGCTTTTTAGCCGTATTTTGTTGCACGTGTGTGACGTGCTTAAAGCCGGTATTACAAAGTGTACTTACATGTGTACATTTATTGGCTTACTGCCATTCAAATAAGAAAATGACAGCAAAAAGCAACAAAAACAACGCTATATTGTTGTCTTTATATAGACATTTTTGTTTGATACAACCGTGGCATACAATGTATTATCTGTTTTTTAACTGATTACATAGAATTTTCCGAGATAATCTCGAGAATGTAAGCAAACATGTGCTGCTTGGAATTTCAATGAAAGGTTTTTATATATTAGTTTGTATAATATATAATATGTATCATGTGATTGTACACACATATATTTGTGTGTATGCATGTATACACTCATTCCTTGCTATCAAATATATAGAAATATGTTTTTTTTTGCCTACGCATCACTCTATTCTGCTAGGTCCTTCACAAGTTGCTCTATTTTTCCATTTATATATACATACATATGTATACATATATATAATTTTTTCATATTTTTTTTTTTTTCATTTCTTCTTTTATTTTCCTTCTTGTACTTCAATATGCCTATCATTTGATCATTTGTATGCTTTGCACGCGCTTCGTAGTCATTTACGCAAGTCACTCTGGCACACGAATGACACTTTTCAACGCGCATTGATAGTTATGAATGTGTTAGCAGTTTGATATTTTGTTTCTTTGCCTTTTTTGCTTTCTCCCTTATGTTTTTTATTATACTTCCTGCGTGCGGCAATTTCAATTTAGGCTTGCTATCTTACGCTATGCGCACCCAGCGTCCGCTTGAGGTGACTTGGTTTGCTGAAGCATAACAAATGCCGGCGTGCACTCATACGCCCGGGTGTACGGCATGCCAATATTTATTTAAATAAATTTTTGTTACGAATGATGGGAGTGTATACGATGAGTTGGTGATATGTTTTGTACTTAAACAAAAATACTTTAATATTTAGTAACATTTGATCAAATTTGATCCGGACTGACATAAAAAATATGCATTTTCATTTAGTCTGATACAAATCTATGAGCTTATATTGGCTCAGGAGCCTATTTTGAAGGCGGTAATAAAGAATTGTATTCGACTAATTAAATTTTCCATATATTTTGTTATAAGCCTCAGCTAAGATGCGCTTCTGTACCTTCAATAAATTTTTGTTTCTCATTTTCGGCTTATTTTCGTAGCGCCACTCACTATATTGTTGGACAGTTTCGGAATCATATTCATAAACCCATCTCTGGTAACCAGCAATGATTCGTTTGGTGAATGTAGAGCCTTAGCTACGTTGTCAAGCAGCTCTTTTGCGATCCTTAAAGGACGTCGTTTGCAAAAGATTAAGGTCTCTACCCGAAATCCTACCCGAAACATTAACCAAAACGTGTTGAGTCGATAAATAAGATGTTTTAGGATCCTCTACTATCTCTCTGATGCCAAAAGGACTATTTTTAATCATCGTTTATTTCACTTCTTCGATGTTATCGCCATTATCAGAGGTGGCTGGCGATGCGCATTAGACAAGTTTTCGATGTCTACACGATCTCCACTCGATGTTTGTGCGATTCAAATACTTGTGTTTGTGATAAAGTAGACTCCGTAGCCGACAGAAAAACAGATTCTAATCTGAGAACTTTTTTTCTGAATGGATCAGTCCGGGTATTTTTTTTTTTGGACCAGTTATTACCACTCCTCGTCCTGCCGTCATCAAATTTCTACCAGTTTCTTTCGCAGTTGACTCAAAGTCTCAACTTCCTCCCTATAGATCAAGAGACGCTCATGTATCGACGAAGCACTTTCAACTTATCACAAATCGGTTGAGTCCGCTCATATCAATTCCCTGAATTCTCTTGATTCACTATAGGCGGGAGCTCCAAGCTACTTCCATCTTAGGCTTACCAAAACGGTGCCAGAAGAGAGTGTCAAAATGTAATAACTTTGACAAATAACAGCCAGCAACATTTTGAGCCTAATCTTATGTATGTGTGTATTATGTCTAAAGCAAGATGAACCTTATTAGACTTCTACCACTCTACTTAAACCATAAAAAATAGAAAGCCGTGAAAGTGTTGGTTGTTGGACATTACACCTTGAGCTCATGCTAAGATCTGTTGTCGAATGCTTGATTACAAGCAGACAGCAGAGCTCCAACACCTTCTCCTTAACTGCTTATATTGGGTTTGCCGCTATTCACTTTGGTCAGGCACTCATGCAAGTCTTATCACAAAGTTATTGGGAAGTCTCGACTTAGTTTTATAAGCTTTAGGATGAGCAATATTGGAATGTCTTGGTATCACCGACTTTTCACCTTCGTTTCTGCTGTTTATTCACTTTAATCTGTGATCGTCTGCAACTCAAAACCAGAAAGCTTCTATGGAACTACCTTTGCTTTCATACCTTCTGTTTAGGCTTTCTATTAACCGCCGTGCCGCATCTCAGAAGGAGAGGAGTGTGATTTTTTTTTGTTACAAATAACAAGTAGTGCTGCTCTAACTAATTTTACTGAATCCACATATCACCACTGATCAAAGTCACCAAAGTCATGCAAACTTCTGGCTGGAACCACAAATTATACTTCCTAAGGGTTATATAAGTTGTCAAGTTTTGAGTAACGTAAGGTAAAATGATCAAGCCAACTCATGCAAACAAGTGCGATATCTCCGACTCTTCACCTTCGTTTCTGCTGTAGATTCACTTTAACTGTGACCGTCTGCACCTCGTAACCACAAAAAGCTTCTATGGAACTTCCTTTTGAAATGTTTTCATAGTCAACGAGTGGATTGCCGATCGCTGCAGCACGATAGTCCTCTTCTGTTTTCCTGTCTACAACCTCGACCTTCTATTAATCGTCGTTTAGGTCCGCGAAAAGTGAGGAGACACAGATAATATGCCCTAGTTAAAGTTACTGAAGCTACAGAGAATACTGATCAAAGTCGCCTATATATACACCTGGCTGGAACCTCAAATAGACTGCCTAAGGGATGTATAAGTACTCAAGCTAGAAACCGCACACGGTCAAGCGATCCAGCCAACCAAGTCAATGAGGTTTTCCTATTCAACATTTGGGACTCGAAAAGCTGTAGTAGATTGGTGTTGAGCTCATGGATTTCGATCATTGTTAGAAGCAAGAATATTTTTCGATGCCTTCACTGATTTTAAAATAACTTATGAGTATTGTAAAAGGAAATAATCTGACCATTGTTCCATTTAGGTACCGAAAATCTGTCTTGATTCGTTAGAAAGTTATCGCGCTTCTATTAGTAGTTGTAGGCCACGCCCACTTTTTCAAAAAATAATCAAAAAATTATTTATAACTGAAATGGTAATTTAAAATCAAATTTTTTTCCTTTCAGCCTCCCCACTGTGCGTTCGCCGAAATTGATACAGTTTGTTTGACCTTCTGTGCGCCGTAAAATATGCAACACGTTAGCGATTAAATGTGTTAGCTAAACACACAAACACATGTGAGTATTCAAAATACATTCTTTAGATGGTGTAAATTTTTTCTGTATATATATGTATATATTTTTTTTTTTACGTTTTGGGCAGCACATACACATATGGACAGGGTTATGTATAAATATGTACAATGTAACGTTTCTTTATTTGTATGCCGCGGGTGAAATGTGTTGGAAATTGTTTTATTCACACGCCCACATAAAAGATTTCACGCTTAGAAATTCAAACAATTTTTATTTACTCCCATTTTGCTCACATACTACTACTGGATGAAATTTTGTGTGCGAAATTGTTGTAGTAAATTTGTAAAAAACAAGAGAGGACGCTAACTTCGGCTGTACCAAATCGATAATAGCCTTCACAGGTGCATTTCTTGTGGTGTAAAAGGGTATAAAAAGTATGAGATAAAGCACGTGATCGACAAAATGAATAGGGAAAGCCTACAAAGTGGAGTACTCTCTCTTTTTCTATGGATCTTGGTCATTACGACCTGTTTAAAATATTTGAGGAGCATGAATACCGGGTGATTGTCTATGCAGACGTTGTAGCACTTATGGTCAAAGGAAATTTACTGAGTACCGTGTACCAGTTGACGTCGGAAGAGGTCTCCCAACCCAAATCAAACCGAGATGATTATATTTACTAAAAGATACAAGATCCCGGTGGTACCGATGCTGCAAATGGAAGGCATCTGTCTATAAACGGTGGATACAGTGAAACATCTAAGGCTCATCCTGAATAGGAAACTTTCGTGGAAGTCGAATATCGAAGAGAGAGAAAAAAAGGCATCGATTGCCTTATATTGCCGTATAAAAGGCAAAAGGTGACGTCTCTCAACGAAAGTGGTACTCTGGCTCTACGATAGCATAGTTCTATGGAGTCTTTATGTGGTTGGAGGAGTCTAGAAAAGCTGTAAGGCTGAGAATCTTACCAGACACCATCTTCAGAAGCTGCACAGCAATCTAACCGAACATAACCTATAGACTATAGTGTTCGGATATCGGCTGTTCCGACACAGGGAGTAGCTTCTTGGAGAGAAATATATATGTATGTATGTGTAAAATGTCACACTCTTCTCAGAAACTGAGAGAAGTTTTCTTTCTGTGTATTACAAAACTCATAGCAAGCTTAATACTATTCCGTTAAGGGTATACAAATATATTAAATAAGTCAAAAAATCCTTTCAGACCGGGAATACACATTTTTACACTAATTTTGCCGCTTTTATACCACACTTTGCAGTCTTTTCAATAGATTTGTTTCGCATTCACACTTCTCTTCCTGCTTTGCTTTGCTTTTATATTACAGTTTAGAGGTTTGCTAAATTTTTTAATCCACTTTTCGAAATTTATTATGTCAGCATGTTTGTGTTGAAAAAAATGTTCACTTTTATTTTACTTTCGGTTAGCGTTTTTTATGTTTCCCAACGTTTCGCGCGTTTTATCCCACAATTTGCACGCTTTGTTTGGACTATTCCCATTGCAAAGCTCCACCTCAGCGCCGTAAGTTCCATATATGCGCCTGTATGTATGCACCTATGATCATGTTTGTTTGTTTCAGATATTACATCGTGTACTATACTCGCTCTCGCGTTGGCTTGCGTGAGAGGCGTGTGGCCGGCAATAAATTTGCAATTATTAGTCATGCACAAAGTTGGGTCAGAAGTGCCCAAATGGATTGCGTGAATGTGTGCGAAATTAGTGCGGAGTCAGAATATAAAATTCAAGTATGTCAGTACGTCAGTCTAGCACAGACATGAAAGAATTTAAATCATTTGATTTACTTTTTCTTAGTCACAAGCTTTAGTATATGGGAAACCTCGTGGTTGAAAAATTATTTAGAAACATATTTGAAACGATAGCGATACCTTCAGACTCCCTTAGGTTCCAGTCTACGCATATTGATCTGTTAACCGTGAGGTTAGACGTAGAAGTATTATAAGTTTATGGATCTCATTTCAGTAGATTTTCATATTACTTTTTAGATGGCTTTGATGATGGAGAGGTTCCGCAAATTTATGCATAATAATACACTTTCTTATAGGTATTCTTGAGATTACGATGCGATCCAGCTCTTTGGTATTTGACTGTCACATCTCTATCAGTAGATCTTCCAAGTCTATTGTGTCCTCTCCAAAGTCACAACGACCCACTTAGCTTCAGCATATTGATAAGTTCCAATATACTGCTGGGTGCTAATGATACAGTGGCCAGTGTAGAATGCGACAAATAGCCTAAGTTTGCCCCTTGGGAGGTTGATATCATATTTAAACCTGCTGAGGTTGTAACCACCCTTTAGCAAGTTGGCAGGGCGCATGGAGTTGTGGCCAATACCTCTCTTGCCTCTGCTTACTCCTTTTTCCTTGCGGACCAGCTGCTTTATGTATGAGGACCCACCGCGATGAAGGGTTCAGGTAATACCATGTTAGTGGATGCTGCGGAGCGGACGAGTTCATCAGTCAGTTCATTCTCGGCTATACTTTTGTGACCGGGCACCCAGATAAGGTGCACTTGCTTTCATTTTGAAAGACTGTTCAGCCGTTCTCTACACTCCTGCACCAGCAGCGCTTTGATCTCGTAGGCAGATATTGCTTTAAGTGCCGCTTAACTGTAGCTAAGTAGGGTTATTCGTTCGTTGTAATATTTGCGTTGGAGGTTTATCTCTACACATTCCCTCCGACGTTTTCGAGCCGTCGGTGTACCATTTGATTGTACTGCCCCTAAGCAGTAGCTCGAGAGTGGAGTCATTTCATAAAGAGGGTAATCTTGAACTTCTTAGTGAAATTTACACTTTTGGTATTGCCTTTCCTTTTGAGAAGAGCCAGTGGTATCGGATGTGATCTTAGGACTCTGAGCCTCTTCTGGTTTGAAATTACTTTGCATAACCACTTAGCTTCTCAGCTGATACCGACATCCGATATTTTGTCACATCTGTGTATTCTTCAAAATTTTTATATCGTTCCATGTTTCGTTTTTCTTAAACATTTTTAGATTTTCGAAGAGTTAAAAGACATGGTCATTTAATGCCAATATGCCTTACAGAAGACTTCCGCTGTAAAGAAGGTTTTTTGGCAACCGCTACTTCGACTCTTCCTATCTTAAATAGAGCCTCTGTTGTACTTAAGTTGCATCGGTATTATATCCATAGAATTATCGCGGCATAACTGGTTTCTTTCATTGCTAATAAGAAGTTGTTGAAAAGATAGCTAGTTAACCCGTTCGTATATCCCTATGTTTTTCATAACTTTACAGCGTTGTGATATCATATACGTCAGCATTTCTATCTTCATAGCTGCTTTCTTAAATTTTTTTACTACATATAACCTCAACCCAACCTCTTTATATACATATATATTTGACTTTACCTCTGATTCTCTGAATCATTCTCTCCTTCTTTTAACATTCACGTGCCTAGCTTTTGGCTATAATAATCCGCCCATTTTCTATAACGATCCAGAGCTTTCTGTACAATTTAATTGGAGGATCTCTTTCTCGATCTATTTTCCGTTTTTTCTACTTTGCTCATCCTCTTACTGTCTCAATATCATTCTCTCTTGCGCTCCTTCGCTTTGCGTATAATAATCTATGCGAAGGTTTTTTTTATGGAAAGAGGAAAAATAATCCATCCGAATGCTTTTATATTGGACTATCTTTCTCTACTTCTGCTACTCTCTCTTTCTCATTATTATTTTCTCTTTCTATCCATTTCTCTCTTTCACGCATTTGCTTCCTCCTTTTGCGTATAATAATCCATCCGACTCAGATCAGACTCTTTTTATCGATTCGATAGAGAAATCCCTTTCTGTATCATAATCTATTCGAAGACGCTCGTTATCGATTTATTTTCCTCTATATCTACTTATCTTTCTTTGTCGATATATTTTTCTCATTCTCTACTTTTCTCTTTATCTCTTAATTTCGAATACTTTCTATCGCCCTTATTTTCTCGATATCTTTCTTTCTGTCTTACTCTCTTTCCATTTCTCTCGTTTAGATTCTCTCTAGCTCCCTTTCACTTTATCATCCTCCTATCACAATGGACCCATTTGAGAGTGTATCATAATTTTATCCCAATTAATCTAACATACTCTAACCTAATCTAGTATACCATCTAGAAAAAAGATTTCAGAACCTTCCATCAACAAATTGTAATCCCAGAAAATTCGAGATACTTAACGATTGAGCCTCTCGAGTTCCTTCTTTTTAATCAAGACTGGCTTTTAAATAGACTTCAATAGCATACCGTTAAATACAGTAAGATATATTTGATTTCACACCGGAATATACACATATATGTACTATACATATATATATAGTATATATGCATCAATGCTTATGCCACTAATTGACGGCGCCTCCACCTACGTATATAGCTCAGCGTGACGTGGAACACTTCTATGAGGTGTAACATTTCACACTTCAAAAGTGGCACAACAAGTTGCCTCTTTGTTGTTCACCTCTTTTAATGAAGTGCTTCCACAGTTCTCGTGTTTCACGCACATCCACTAACATGTAGGTATGTATATAGTGGTTTCCACATGTGTTTAGGTCTGTATGTGCCAGTGGGTGTGGTGTATGGACAATGCTTGTTGGCACTTAATCCTTCAACAGGCGGCATAAGTTGGCCACGCAACTTGTGGGAAGGAGTTCATACATGCGTACATACATCCTTGTGAGAATAGAGCGGTCCTTTTGCCACGCTAATTCAATTTTACTCGATTATGGGTATGTCGGTTTCTGAATATGTGCCAACTTTCGCAACATGCTTAGCTTTGTTTGGATTTTGCAAGCTTTGTCCGAAAATACGAGGTAAGTTTAATAATGCTGTGATGATTCGGAAAAAATTAATATTGTTCGACAAAGTAACTCTCAAGGCGGTGGGTAGCCCTTATTGGATCATGCTTAGTTTCAGAGGTTCTCCGCTTTGACTCTTCACTAATCTCTTGTTCTTGATATAGAAACTTCTCAATTTATACTTCGAATACTTAATATTTGAACCACTGTCGTCTGGCTTTCATGATGTTTTACGACATATGATATTTAATCTTTTTGGATCATGCTTAGTTTCAGGGGTTCTCCGCTTTGACTCTTCACTAATCTCTTGTTCTTGAAATAGAAATTTCTCAAGGTATACTTTGAATACCTAATATTTGAGCCACTGTCGTTTGGCATTCATGATCTTTTACGACATATGATATTTAAACCACTGTCGCGTGGGTTTTGTGATCTTTTGCGACATATAATGCTCTCATACATAGGTTTTTAAGCCCATTTTTGGACAAGCTGATGTTCCCTTTAGTTATGTTAGGTACTACAGTGTGGTTTCAGACATCTAACAGGTCCTCAGTAACCAATCTTCTCAAGAGTTCTGCTTAAGCGACTATACAAATAGCTAGACCAATAACTAAGTTCTGCAGAGATATCGATGCTTAAGGTGCAGAGAGATTACGAACTGCGTACGTAGGAATCGGTAAATATTAAGACGACTGGACTTGTAGTCCGATATGGTCAGAGATTATTTGACTCGCTTTCTATATCTGCGTAATACTTCCTTTGTAGCCTCTGTTTGAGTGAAAGCCTTTTCTGTGAACACTATATTACTGATGGGCTTCAAGTAAGGTTCGACCTCGAGAAGCTGCAATCACAACAGACAGCCAAACGACATTCTGCTTGACTTTCACACCTGCTTTCTGAGTGCACTCAACGCGGTATAAGGAAACTGTGGGACGGCATATCAAGCTCATTACGTACAGCTGCAAACGAAACCATTGGTTTTCGGAAAAGGCAAAAAGAACAGCTGGTACAGTAGAGGCCCGCTAATCTGGACACGGCCTAATCCGGATTCCACTGTAATCCGGACAGGGTTAAAAAATTCAAAATTTCTATTATGTCCCTTGTAATCCGGACCGACATTCTCTATCCGTATTCTCTAATCCGAATCACATATTTATTATTCACTATATTCACTTTTATGCTTTATTGTTTTAAGTTTTTTTTTTAGAACTTGTGTATTATTTGTTATAATAAACAAACAGAAATTTATAAATATTTTTTCTTAATACGAGTACATAGTTCTGATATGTCTTTGGTAATCCGGATTCCCTGATATTCCGGATAGGGGCCGGTTTTAATTGATCCGGATTAGCGGGCCTCTACTGTACGATGATGAGTGTCGTATTGCAGTGGAGAGAAAAGAGACTGCCTACCTCGCAATGTTACAATCGACCACAACATGTGCTGGATGGAATAGATACCGAGAGTTGAAGAGGGAAGCGAGACGCATTTGTTGACAAAAAAGAAAAGTGACCGAAATGGGTGTATACGAAGTGTCAAGCTGGCTGAAAGGGGTAATGCTCGAAAATTCTACGAAAAGATGCGGCGAATAACAGAAGGTTTCAAGACCTGAGCGTACTCTTGTAGAATCTTCGGAGGTGATCTAGTGACTGATGCCCAGAGCATACTGAAAATATGGAAGGTACGCTTTTTCAATCTGCTGATTTGCGGAGAAAGCGTAACACCATGAGATGGTGAACCCGATTCCCAAATTGATGGCGATGGAGCAAACGTCCTATTGCCCGACCAACAAGGAGTTCGAATAGCAATTACCGTCTGAAGAACCACAAAGCGGCAGATGCCGATGGATTGCCGGCCGAGCAATTCAAATGCGGTGACGAAGAACTGATAAGAGCATGTATAACCTTCTTTGTAGAATATGGTCGGACGAAAGCATACCCGGCGTTTGGATTTTAGGTGTGCTTTGCGCAATCCATAAAACGAGAGACCCCACAATCAGCCCCATCTACCGTGGGATTAGCCTTCTCAACATCGCATTTATCTATCGAGCGTACTGTGTGAAAGGCCGTTAACAAACTAAGTGGACCTTATCAGTGTGGATTTGGTCCTGGAAAATCTGCAGTCGACCTGGTTTTCACCATGCGGCAAATCTTTGAAAAGACCTGTGAAAGGAAGATCGACACACACCACCTCTTCATCGATTTGAAAGCCACCTTCAACAGCAGGAAAAGGAAATGCCTGTACGACGTTATATCTAACAATGGTATCCCCGAAAAGCTAATACAGCTATGTAAGCTGACGGTAAGAGACAGCGGCTACGCTGGCTAGGCCATGTCGTCCGAATGGATGAAAACACTCCGGCTCTCAGACTATTCGACGCAGTACTCGGAGAAACAGAGAAAGAGGAACACTTTCACTCCGTTGGACAGATCAGGTGTAGAAAGACCTGGCTACACTTGGAATCTCCAATTTTAGCCCTTATAGAGTTCAATTTGTAGTTTTTCGAAAAAGTTTCGTCCTTGAAAACTCGTTTGTTTTGGCAAACTGACCTCGTATACGAGTAAGTACACATATGTATGCAACATGACACAGCCAGTATTCATGTTGCACAGCAAACCATCATATGTGTCTATTTCTACACATGCCACAGCGCGCTTCAATGCAAGAATGTGCTTCACTGCAACTCTATGCTTTAATGTCTAGCTACTAGCCTATCTTCCACTGAAAAAAACACGCATACACCCCCCGAAGTAACCAAGTGAATGTTGCCTTCAGCGCTGCTTCATTTTACTTTCATGCAACCAAGTGCAGCTGAAATAAGATGCGATTCAAAGACGCTCACTTATTATGCTTATTTCTGTTTGGAATTTTTCAAGAAAAAGTTGCTCCTTAGACGCTGCGCGCCACTTGTCACACACACACCTACTTACAAATGCATACACATTCATACTCATACATCGAAACCCACTCATATACACAATTCTTCCGTTCTTCATTCATGTTGCCACTGCATTTTCGGCCAACCAACCGGTGCCGTTAGTTACTTCTTCTATTTATTAGAGCTGCTTTTCAATTTCCTTTTGATTATGCTAAGAGCGTTGCATCATATTCTTAGTAGAACTCGCTGCTTCTTCTCCTTAATACAACACACATTAGCCGCGACGGGTCTATAGCCTCTGTAGATGCCTTATTTAGTTGTAGAGGCATTCCACCCACCTATTTATTTATTTATTTAGCTGTGCAATTGCAATTGAAACTCCATATATATTTATGTATATACACACACAGCTTGGACCTCCTTCACTTCGCTGGGCGCCAGTAAGACTAAGTTTGTCTTGTGTCGGCTATTGCTTAAGTCTTCCAATATTCTACAACTTTTGCACAAATTCGCATTTTAGTGAGTTGATTTAATAAGTCAAAAGGTTTCGTTGATCTATTGGAGGCAAAGAACGCATAAGTGGAGCAAGCTGTGACCTGATAAAATTTTGTTAATAAAAGTTGGTAGTCATGAGAAATTAGTTATTAAATACGGAATAAAGTTGGCAACCGTGAGGTGAGGTTAGATCGCAAGACTAATCCTGGCACCAAAGAAGACGCAGTAACCCACTTGGGAGAGCAGTGAACGCTGGTTCTTTTGTGATTCCCAAAACTCCTTGATATGGATCACGACACCACACCCTCATCGATCGACGAAGCGCTTTGAGCATACCACCAATTTGTTAAATCATAATTTTTCAATCCCCGCCAAATCGCTAGATACGCCAAAAGTGTATCTACCGAGATGTTTTAACCTCAGCTTCGATGTCCCCTTTAGCTATATTAGGTACAGCGTAGCTTCAGACACCTCACAGTATTTCAATCTTCAGTCGTTTCAAGAGTTCTGCCTTAGACTATCCAAATCGCTAGACCAATAACTAAGTTCTGCAGAGCTATCGATAACTAAGATTTACAGCGATACCGATGGATTAGTTGTTAACTCGATAGAAATGATTTATCTTTATCTCTTTCATAATAAAATTAAAAAAAAATCTTGAAATATAGTTACGTTATTGATGACTCACTTAAATTTTCTACACCCCAGTACCTCTTTCTTATACTTGATAGACAGTTAAGAAGATAATATCTCAATGGCTTCACATCATCTTTTTCCAAACGACTTTGACAGTTTGCATCCAACAACATACGTAAACTCACCACATGTGAGCCTGTTGGACAGTGCCCAAACCGAACGCCTACCTCGTTTCCCCCGATAATCGGGTCTAAGTAACCGGAACGGACCCGGTTTTTTATCCGGCAAAGGACTGTCTGAACTCGGCGCCATGACCCGAAATTAATACAGGAATGTTTTCTGTCGCTACAACAAGAAGTAGCAAGCTCATCGGCTTTGAAGTTTCCAGCGATTTCACATTGACGCGGCACCCAAATAATTTACACGTCAGACGCGCTTTAACAAGTCTTGAGCGTACTGTCAGCGAGCTCTAGATCAGTATTGGTCGCTATATTCGTATTTCAATATTATTTATGCTGCCGAAGTGAGTGCATATCTCTCTAAAGTAAGAAGCTCTTCGGAGCAGTACATCTACTACTACCTTGATGACAGCCAACTCCGCTTGAAAGACCATGCAATAAAGAGCTACCGACAGACGACTCTTCCTCCCACTTTTCCCAGAAACTTCGATCCATCTAAATATCGAGACACTCTATGAGCTCTTGAAAAGTTCCCCGACGTTTTGAAGCCAAATTTTGTTCAGCGATGAGGCCCATTTCTGGCTCAATGGGTATGTAAATAAGGTAAATTGATGCATTTGGGACGAAGAGCAAGAAGAAGATATTCAAGAGCTGCCATTTCTTCCAGGAAAAACAACGGTTTTGTATGGTTTGTGAGCCGGTGGAATCAATGGTCCATATTTCTTCAAAAATGATGCCAATAGCGACTGTTATCGCGCCATGATAACCGAGGACATTTGGTTTCAACAAGACAGCGCCACTTCCCACATTTCGCATCATTCAATGAATTTATTGATAGAACACTTCGGTGAGCAGACAATTTCACGTTTTGGGCCCGTCGATTGGCCACCAAGATCGTGTGATATCACACCGTTAGACTTTTTCCTGTGGGGATATGTAAAGTCTAAAGTCTATGCGGACAATTCCGCTTCGATTCAGGCCTTCGAGCAAACACCACTCGTGTCATTCGGCAGTAACCAGTCAAAATGCTCGAACGAGTCATCGACAATTGGACCCAATGGATGGAGCATCAGAGACATATCCATGACCAACATTTGAAACGAACCCTTAAATATTTATGACAAAAAATCGGTAAGTTTCTGGTACAAACGTTTTCAAGCTCTATGAACTGCTGGAATGTTTCTTAGAGTAATATAGAAAATGGGCAAACAATATTGGATGCTTTTTTCTTCACCAGGATTGCATTGAAACCATACAATTTATATTTATATCTTTTGCAACGTTTCTTATAATTGGGTTTATTGAAAATGGACAAATAGTCATAAATAACGACAAGATACTTTAACTCGCCTATTTTTAATGCGATCTTTTCGCAAACAACTTCTATATATAGATATTTGTACTATACCTATAGCATACTCGTATTATATATAAATGCTGCACACCTGCCGCCAAGTTGATGCCTCATTCAACAAATAAACAACAACTTTTGGTTCAAAACAAAAAAAATAACAAAAAAATTAAAAACTAAGGGAACACGTTGCAGCACTGCAATTCGCGAGGGAGAATGTTTCGCCAAAAAATTCCACAACAGCGCAAATATTACAAATTTACGCTTCATAAAATGTTTCGCAACTTTTCGTGTCTATTTCGAAAGCGAAAAAATAACTACCTACCAACAAAAAAAAAAAAAGAATCAGAAATGCAGTTACGCCATAAAAAAGTAAAAATTTGTTGATGTTTGTGGTCGTTAAGGCGGTCGCAGGTTGAAAAAAGTAAACAAAACTATCCAAAATTGCGATAGAGCGGGCGAAAAAATAATAAATAATTTGAAAGATTGAAAAAAATGCCTAAAATATTGCCAAAGTGAGAGTGTAACTGTTTTTCTGAACGCACATAAAACCAAATCGTAATAAAAACAAATTGATTAACACACATACAGGTGGATTTGAAATGTACTGTTAGAGAAAGAGAAGTTGTTGTATAGCTGTACATTGGAAGCTTATAAGTTCTGAATAGCTTTAGTTATGAAGGGTTATGCGAATTTCTCGAAAACGAAGACAAAACAATTTTGTACCAAAAAATAGATTAAGATTTTTTGTTTGTCTTTTGATAACCGAGTAAGTAATTTAACAGGACCCACACCCTTCTGTTCATTGTTTTAAACCTTTGCAACTCGGTTCCTATACGAAATACCAAGCTTAACCAAGTCTTTCAAAACTTTTCTTTTCCAATTCAAAAATGCCTCTTTCTTTTTCCACTAAAATTATCTGTCATTTCTGAAGTGTCTACATTCATTTGGTAGACTGTTGTTGTTGTTCTTGTAACGGTTATCTAATCCCCTTTAGGATGGTAAGGATTAGATAAGTTGTCATCGGGGTCATCCAATGGTAGGCTCAGAAAACGTGTTGTTTCGACGGGGCCGGACCATAGGAAGAGAGATGTCAGATGTGTAGGGTTAGCAAGGCATGCAAAGAGGTGGTTAGTGTCATGTGGGAACTCATTGTACGCTGGACATATGTTTGATATGTCCGGGTATGTTTTGGATAAGTAGGACTTTAACCTGCTGCAGTATCCAGAACAAAGCTGCGCAATGGTCATTCTCGATTCTCGCGAAAACTCGAGCTCTTCGACTGCAATGGGTGGTGGTTTAAATCCAAGTACGCCATTCGCTGAGAGGGCGTCGGTAAAGGTGTTAATGGCGGTCAGTGCATGTCTGAAGTTTGTAACGCCCGAAGGACTCTGTACTTTGGCAATAGTACATTACACTCAATTTGTACATTTGGAAGACTCATTAAAAGTGCTAATCCTCTGGGTTTAGCTTCACTGATCAACTGTGACTTCTCGACAAGACATATTCTGTCTTTTTTTGGTAATTCGGTGATCAATGACAGGTTCTTGAGACCCTCTAATAGACAACTTGCTCATAATTAAAGCTTAACTGAAGATGTTCCTTAATTCCTATGATAGTCAAAATATAAAGAGACTTGTTAGGAAGGAGAATTCGGAAAATCCTAGGCTTTATATAGTATATTACATTCATAATAAAACATACTTGAGATAATTAGTCCCAAGAATCATATCGACAGAGGGTTCGTTGTTTGAATAACCGGAAATCGCTAATACCTATCAGGAGGCTCAGGAGAATAACTGTTTCGATGTGATCAAACCAAAGTTGTTAGATGAGTTGGTTTGATGGAGCAAGCAAGAAGATGGTTAGCGTCATGTTTAAACCTATCTGGTATATCGGGGTCTATTCTGGATAAGTGAAAGTTTTATAGACACAAGGATTGGAGCTAATGAGTTTCAAGAAGACTTATTTTTACCATGTTATTCTTGTTTTAGCGGTCATCTAGACCCAGCAAGGCGCAAGCTACTTGTCATAGAAGTCACTTAACGGAAATTCCAGAAAACGAGCTGTTTAAGTAGAAGTAAGACTCAATCCTATTACAATATGCGAATCGACTTGAGCTCTTCTTCTGCTAGTAAATGAACTCCAAGAACGCCATACACTGGTAAGGAGTTGGTGAATGTGTTAATAGATCCACGGTGAATGACCTTCAGTGCTTGTCTGAAGACAGCTGTGTTCAGAGTCTGATCTGTAAGGCTTGCAAAGTTGCCAACGTAGTGTAGGAATGCTTTTTAATGTACCTAGGAGACGACTGTACCTCATTCAGATTACTTCAAGAATGATTTCTGTGTACGATGAGTTGCCGTCGTTGCCACTTAGTCGAAGTTCCTTTCCACAGACCACGGAAATCTGCCAACCATAGCATTGGGTTTCTCATAAAAGTTCAACTATATATCGTCAGCGGTTGAGAACATGTCCTCAGCTGCAACTAGTCGGTCATCCTAAACAGTAGAATTACTAATTATATATTTATATTTCTAATTCTTAAAACAACCGTTGGCAACTACCAAACACATATGAACAATCTTCATAATTTAGAAATATCCTTACAATCTTCCGCTCTCATGTTTCATCTATTGCAACTCCTGCATTAACAAGATTGTCGCCAAACGGAAGCGCCGCAACAATCAACAGTAACTGTTTAGTGCTCTTCTTTCCTGTCTTTGCGTCTGACTGGCTTTCTTCATTGCCCATTTGATGATCAGCTATTGTTGTTTATTTACGTTATGGTTGTTATTGTTGTACTTGACATCCTGCTAACGAATGGCTCGTGTCGCCATTTTACGGCAGCCAAGGCAGGCAATCAGTTGCGGTAGCTAGCCCGTCGTCACCAACCACCGAAAGAGTGGAAAGCTGTGCGGGTGTATAGGCGACGACGACGTTCTTCATTGCTGTTGAATAAATTTGACCCGCTTTGGACCTAAGCCAAGCAAGTAAACAGGAATCCAGTCAATTGTTGTTGAGCTGAGCATTGGCGTTAAGTTCGGTGATATACTGTTTTCGTTTTTGCTCTTGTTTTGGCCGCTGTTTTTGTTGCCTTCAAGGCCCGGCAACACCGGCGACATTGGCTCAGCGCTATTGCTGACTTATGTTTACTCGAGTTAAGCACACAAATGTCAAATGTATGCAATGTAGATATTTATAGAGCAATGTTGATGGATGCTAATGGTCAGATCTGCAACGACATATGCATGAATGTATGTATATTTGTCAACAATATTTGATCAAGCTATTATTCATTTTTTAAAGAAATATTTTTTCTATTCCTTTGCTTCCCCCAGCGGGTACTGTGTCGAATACTTTCAGAGCTGGAGTGTTTTCCTCCATTCGGACGACAGGAGCTACCCAACGAAGTCGCTGTCTCTTAATTCGATGAACTATGTCAATGTCGTCATAGATTTCGAACAGCTCATCGTTCCATGGAATGCGATTTTCGTCGATGCCGATTCATCAGATGTTCTCATCGTCCTCTGCACCATATAGCACGACGGTAATAAAGAGTGACTTATAAAGTTTGGTATTTGTTCGTCGAGTTCGTCGTTGCTTACTCAGTTCGAAGTAGCACCTGTTGACAAGTGTTATTCTGCATTGAATTTTGAGGCTAACGTTGTTGTTGGTGTAATGGTGGTTCCAAATAGACGAAATTATCTACGACTTCGTAGTTATGACTGTCAACAGTGAGTTGGGAGATTGAAAAGTCGCACGATAAGGAGTCGCCTTGTCTAAAACCTCGTTGGCTCCTTCCTGATCCTGACGGAGCTTTTGGTATTACTTAACGTCAGTTTACTCTGCCCTATTAGTTTTCAGATACCAAATTCAGACATAGCGACATAAAGGCTCTTTGTCGTGATGTCAGAAGCAGCTTTGAAATCGACGAAGATGTGGTGTGTGTCGATCCTTTTTTCACAGTTCTTTAACAATATTTGGCGCATTGTGAGTATCTGGTAAATGGTTGATTTTCCAGACCTGAAGCCACAATGATAAGGTTCAATCAGTTTGTTGACGATGGGCTTTAATACGCAATAGGCTAGATTGAGCTTTGTAGGCGATGTTGAGGAGGTTTGCCCCACCGTGGTTGGTGGAGCAATGAAAAGTTCACTCCACGTCATCAATTGGAGAATCGGGTTCTCCATCTCCAGCTGTTATGTTTTCACTACCATTCAGCAGGCTGAAGAAGTGTTCCTTTCATAATTTTAGTATGCTCTGGGCATCAGTCACTGGATCACCTCTGAGGATTCTACAAGAATATGTTCCGCTCCTGAAACTTTCCGTTTGTCGCCGCATCTGTTTGTAGAATTTTCGAGCATTACCCCTGTCGGCCAGCTTGTCAAGCTCTTCGCATTCACGTTTTTCGGCCTCTCTCTTGTTTGTCTGCAAATGTGTCTCGCGTGCCTCTTCAACTAAAAAAATATTATTATCTATAAAATTTTTTGTCGCTAAAAACAAACCTTACCATTGAGACAAACAAAAGAAAACTTATGAAGGCAAAATTTATTGTTTAATAGTTCTTTTATATTTAAATTGCATTAATTTCCGTACGTGTCACCCTATATTCGTCTTTCGCTCCGCTTACTGCTGTACCGACGAAACTTTCGTCTTGATTTAATTGTGGAGAATTTCAAATTCTCTCCATATCCTACATTAACATTTACCACGCCATCTGGTGGCATATTTAATGCTATCAGCAGCGCTAAGCGGTGACTAGCGATAATTGAACTGGCTCCTGCGACGTCTTTCGGTCAGTAGTTGCGCTCATTGAAACAGCAGCGACGCCTCCAAAGTCACGGCCAAAATGTGAAACACCGCAGAACAGTCGCTTGAAGTCGCTGTGCAATTTTGGACCAAATATTGTGGAGAGAACGCTACTTTTATAGTTTCTAGTCTCCTTGTATGACTGCGTATGAAATCTGCTCTGTTTCGAGAGTTGCTCAATTTGGTAAAGCAGTGTCGATTAATATTTTTCTCCATTCTAAGAATGGTTGGGTTCTTCACTTTGCTGAAAATTTTATTTAAAAAAACCCTTTCGAAAGCACAGAGTGAACTTGGTAATTAAAAAATAGTATTATTTACATATATTTATTTCTTTAGAGAGGTGTCTGAAATCTGGCAGGACTTGCAACAGAGTTAAAAAAATTTAAAAGCTGTCGTTGGGTTCACAAATTTTACGATAACATCTTTCGCTGATGCTTAAACTGAATAATATTGTTTATATAGAGTATTTGAAATTGCAAAGCCCGTTAGACTTGCCCTAGCCTTTATATGCATGTATATATCAAGCAGGGTCCTGACACCTAAAATAAACCTTTATAGGTGTTTTGATAGTGGTTTATGCCCTTAGCTTTAACCTACTTCGACTTAAAGGCCTTCACTAAAGAATCAGTCCAGTTTCTAGTTTTTATATTTCGGTTTTTGGTAGTTTTACCTAAGTTGAGTGAGAAACTTGATTCAAGACTGAGAAAATGCAGCAGATTGGCTTTTCCAGCAGCATTTGCACATTCTACTTAGTCTAATCGGAGTTCGAGCTGCAAAATGATCGACTTAATGAATGAAGCAGTGAAGTAGGACCACAATTTTGACAAACGATTTGGAGACGGGTTGACGTCTGTGACATTCTGTTACCTCAATAAGCAAGGGTGACATCCTGCAGAAATGGCTTTCAGAGTAATGTCGCAGGCGCCTCCATTCCGATAAAATTATGACAGGTCTTCAAGTACGTCGATGCCACATCGCTATTAGAATGGCTGAACAGGCTCACTTAATTTAAGTCCTGACTAGTGCTACAGTTCTGACTCCGAATACAAATTCCCATAAGGTTTCGCGTCAACCCTCGTGTGGCCTCCCTACAACGTATACAACAACATGTACATATATAAATAATGAAGACAACAAACCAGTGCTAAACCAAAAAGTACAAACGGACGACGATTTGATCTTTGGCAGAAGGCAAAGCAGGATTCTGGGTTCGCCACCGCAGATGAAAAACGAGAGGGCAATCTAAACTGTCAGCGCGGAAGAAACCGCTTCCTCTCTGCCTGAAACAGCGGACACAAATAAATATAACCCCAGCCACCGACCGAAGCTCGCGAAATGACTCACAACTGCCCACGGTAGGAGTTTATTTTGAGGATCAGAGCAGTGGAGGATGAGGCTCTTTCAAAGTGTCGCGCTGCTCTCAAAATAATGTAATCAGCAATGTTAAGGAAGAACAATATAAGTACTGAGAAATCGAGTCAAATAGCTTGATGCTGGCTGCAAAGCTGTAGGTATCTCTGGACGCAAGGAGAGTAAAAACTGGCATGCAACAGCTCCATTTTGCCCCGAAGTAATGTCGAAATAAGAGTTGGCCATAGGAAGCAGCTCTTAGTGAAATATTCCCTACCTGACTGTCAATCTTGGCTCCACTAGTTGCGCACCAGCTTATCGCCATTTGACAAAGACCGTTTTCGCCGTTGATTTAAGTGACGCACTTTTCAGCACCAGCAACCGCCCGCTTCAGAAATTGTTGTGAATCAGTTGTTATTCGCAGATGGGAATTCGGTCGATGATGTTATCGAAGTAAATCTCTAAAATATTACGAAGTTTCTCTTCGTTGGTGTATATTTTTACCGTGTGCTGAAACAAGACTGTGTCAAGCAATCACAAAACTCTTTGAGCAGTTTTTAATACAAAATCTGATCTTTCTAATGCCTCATAGCATAACCCAATCATACTTATACAAAACGTGGTACAGATTATTAAAGCCATCTATTGGAAAAGTGTGATCCACTGCAAGGTTCCTTACTTTTTTAAAGGAAAAACATCGAAACTTTAAAAATTTAATGCGGAATGTTTACTATTATTCGAAAGAACATTCTTTAGTATTTATTTTTTGAAGATTATCTCTTTCAGATGTTGGCTACGTCTCAGATGGTCCAACCATTGAGTCTAATTTTCGATGACTCATTCGAGCATTTCGACCGGTAACTGACGAATGACATGCGAGATATTTTGCTCCAAGATCCGAATCGAAGTGGGATTATCCGCATAGACTTTAGCCTTTACATATCCTCACAAGAAATCTTAGTGGCCAATCAACCAACCCAAAACGTGAAATTATCTGCTCACCGAAGTGTTCTCTCAATAAATTAATTGAATGAAGCGATATGTGGGAAGTGGCGCCGTCTTGTTGACACCAAATGTCGCCGAGATCACGAGCTGCAATTTCAGGCTTGAAACAGTCGCTTATCATGGCGCGACAAGCATCGCCATTGACGGTTAAGCTCTCACCGGCATCATTTTTGAAGAAATATGGTCCGATGACTCCACTGGCTTACAAACCACACCGAACCGTGGATGAATTGACAGCTCTTGAATCTCTTCAGGTTGCTCTTCATTCTAAATACAGCAATTTTGCTTTCCCATTGAGCTACCAATGAGCATCAACGCTGAACAGAAAAACGTCGCAGCTTCGTGGAACGTTTCGAGAGCGCATAGAGCGAAGCGATATCGCTTGGGAAGTTCGAGCTGCTTCAGTTCAGTGCACAATCTATATTTTGTACGCTTTCAATTTAAGATCTCGACAAAAGGGCCGTTTGTTCCATACGTCAGTCCGACTTGCTGTGAACGGCTGCTGTTGGGAAACAGCGTAGTATCGAGTTCTTTATGTTAAAAAAAAATTTTAGACCACACCACATAAATCTTAGAAAATCAGCAAGAAAATTAAATTCTGTATGCACTAAGCGATTTAAGCATATACATATGTATATAGACCTACCTTTTGTTCTAACCAACAAAAGAAATATTATATGCAATCCACTTATTTTTGGCATTTTAATTATATTTTTTTTATTTTGTATGTATGCATGTATTTTTAGTTTGTAACAATTTCAAATGCTGCATTAAAATCTTAGAAAGTAATATATTTTATTTATTTATATCCAAGTGTATATATTTGTTCCCACTTGCAGAGGTGAACTTAGCGATATGCATGATCAGTATCTATATTTAATATATAGTCAGTTAGTTAGTTATACATACAAATACAATAATAATCATAATAAATATTTGCCTTTGCTTGCCGATTACCTTTAACTGTTTTAAGAAACACCCAGAGATCGCTTACCGACTTTTTTTTTCAGGACCAAAGTGGCTTAGTAAAGAGAGGCGTTGCGAGAAAAATAACAGCAGAACTTTTTTCACAATATTAAATAATAAATAATACTTAAAAGAAATTAAAGTACATGGAAATATATAAGTATCTACAAAACCTTAGAGTTTGAAAATTTAAAAGTTCTTCCATAGAACCATTTCTTAAAAAAATTTGGTATATACATAAGTTTCGATACCTATTGTCTCTTCCGCGGTCTTCAATCTATTTTGCGAGAAATTGTGTAAGTTATAATAATTTTCAACTCTCTGTTAACCTAAACCCTGCTACCGAATCCATAAAATGAACCCCAGGTTGACAACCGAGAACCGTTTAAGATCTGTAAAAAATTTAAAATGTCTACTCTTCATTGTTCACTTTATATTTATCCAGAAATTTCTGTATAATATGTTGACTTCAAGTTGTCGGTTAACTTATGTAGACTTTATAGCAGAACCCATAAAATGAACCCGAATTTGAGAATCAAGAGGTACTATGGTTACTATAGAACATATATTTTTCGTATAGTTTCAATATCACCTCTTCTTTTCCGCATCTATCAATCTGTTTTGAGAGGAGTTACCGAGATTATGAAGACCTCAAGTGCGGTTAACCTTAACCCTGCCCAAACCCATAAAATTAATCCGAGTTTAAGAACCTATAACCAGTTAAGCTTCTTACACAATTTATAATGCTTATCCTTTGTATAGTTACGATTCCCAATATGTTTTCGGTATCTATTATAACCTGCTTTGAGAGGAATTTTCTTGATTATGATGACTTAAGGCTCTTAGTTAACATAAACCCTATAGCAGAAGGCGTAAAATGGATTCAAATTTGAGAACCCATATGCGTTTGATGTATGTTCCCTGTATACTTTCGATTTCCATTGTCCTTTCCTCATCTATCTATCGATTTTGACATTAATTGTCTAGATTATAACTACTTCAAGCTATCGGTTAACCTTAACCCTGTAACAGAACAACAGAACTCATAAAATGAACCGGAGTTACCCATACACTATCATTGTGCAATCGGAATATGCATTACTTCTACTGGTGTAAATTTCCGATTTCACGATCCCAACTATCCATCAATGGTAATAACTTCAAGATTCTTGAACAGTACCAGGTTCGTCTGAATTTTTTGCATTGAAGGCGTCACGGAAGGCATTCTCCGGAATAGCCTTGAGATCCGAGGTGTTTGCTGCTTGGATCTCCTCTATCGTCTCAAACTGCTTGTCATGCTTCGGCAATGAAACAAAAAAAGTTCGGGGTTGGCCACATCTAGGCTGTAGGGCGGCTGCGGAAACGTTGGGATGCCGTCCTTGGTTAGGTAGCTGTTCACAAGAAAAGCGGTGTGAGCCGGGTCGTGGTGCAACTTCCAATCGGCTGCGATGTCTTGACAGACCAGATTGAGCCTTCGGTTGAGTCTCTTGAGGAATTCCACGAATAACTTCGCGTTGACGGTTTGTCCAGGAGGACCAAATTCATGGTGGACGATGACTTTGATGTCAAAAAAGACAATGAGCAACATTTTTACCTTATATTTGCTCATTCTTCCCTTTTTTGGGCGAAGAGACGCCGTCGTGTGCCACTCGGAAGATTGCCTCTTTGTCTCGGCTGCTCGGAGACAACTGACCAATCGCTCGTTCGTTAGTTAAGAACGCCAACTACCGAATCCAGTCGGTGCGCGCACGCTCCGAAGTACAGTCGCGGCGGAAGAAACTTTCCGGACAAAGCCTGTATATGATATTAAGCATAGTGCTTGGCCGCAAAATCAACACCTTTGTTTGAAGCTTATTTTGACCTCTCTGCGTATCTAATCAACATTATTATCGAGAGGTTCGGACCAATGCAATTATGATTCAAAGGAGTAAGAATGTAAAGCAAAGGACTCTAATGGGTCCTTGGGAGTGCTTTTGATAAAGTAAAAGCGCAATAGATCTTAGGTCGCGGTCGTGGTGACCTCAGTTCAATTTTTTTTAAAGCAGCGAACTATGAAGATTGAAAAATGTTGACAGAATTGGTTTTAGATTTTAATATCTTAAATAACTGTGTGTTCTTATGTATTAAAAGAAATAAACAAATACAATTATTTTTTTTTATTTCAAACAAAAGTTATTTAAAAGTTCTCTGAAAAAATTTCAAAAAAATAAAAAATAAAAAAAAAATTTAACAAAATAAAACTTACAAAAACAAAAAATTATATAAAAAAAATTATAAAAAAAATGTATCATGCAAAATTTTGTGAAAATTTGCCAAAAAAGTTTTAAAGATTAAAAATTTTTTTCCAAGAAAAAAGATTTCACTTCTACTTCCGCCTTTTTCCCGCAATAAGTCCCTTAAATTCCGTCAAAAACCAGCGTAAACTCGGCCTTAAGAATTTGCTAAGCTACTCACCCCCCACAATTTTGCTTGTATAGAGATTTTTAGCTCAATATTTTTGTAGAATTTTTCAAAAGTTTTAATTTGTCTGGCTTTAGCGGTAAATCCCTTTGTAGTGGCTTTTTGATTCTGCTTTACTTTGTATTATATAACTATATATACTTATATAGACTATATGTATGTATGTAGGTATACAAATATATAATATATGGGAAAAAATCGGTGCTTTCTAAGGTAAAATTTGCTGCGCCTGTTGTTGCTGGTGGTGTTATGTGATTGGTATAGTTATGGTAGACACTTATTATGTTATATAACAATGCATTTGTTACTATAATAAAAACGTTTGAATTAAAGCATTATTTCATTTATTTACTTTTTTGTCGTTTTCTTCTCTTCGCTTACATTTCAAGTAAATATGCAGGGTTGTCTTTTTTTATGCATTTTAAGTAAATATTTTTATTCATAGTTTAGTTGTACATATGTATAAACAAATCGTACATACATTGCGATAGTTTCAACTTCATCAAGTTTTACATGCATACATATACATACATACGTACTACATACAACTAAATACGATAACAATATGCAGTAGCGTAAAAATAATAATTTTGTTTTTAAGTTTTAAAGATAGTATAATACAATTTGTACAAGTTAAAATTAATTTTATAGATTTTTTATAAATTTTTAGTAATTGTTTTTTGCTTTTTTTAATTAATTAAAATTATTTTAAACTACTGTTTTATAGTTTTAATAAATTTTTGTAATTAATTTTATATTTTTTAATTTTTTTAAATTAGTTAAATTTATTTTAAATTATTTTAAACTACTTTTTTATAGTTTTTAAAAATTTTTTAATTAAGTTTTAGTTTTTTTAATTATCTTTAATTTTAATTAATCTTCTTCTTTTTCTTTAATTAATAGTTTTGTTGTAATTATTTTATTTTATAATTAATTAATTTTATAATTTTTTGTAGTTATCTTTTTTTTATTTATAAGTATTTTTTAATTATTTGTCATAATTTTTACTATTTATTAAGTCCTTTAAATTATCTTAAATTTTTTTCTAATTGTTGATCAATTATTTTCATATATTAAATTACTTTTAATTAATTATTAAAATTTTTAATTACTTTTTAATTATTATTCAGTTTCTTGTAATTATTTTTAATTTATAAATATTTTTTAATTAATTTATAAATATTTTTTAATTATTTGTCAATATTTTCAATTATCTTTTAATATGTAAAATTATTTTTAAATACTTTTTCAATTACGTTTTAATTCCTTTTGATTATTATTCCGTTTTTTTGTAATAATTTTTTAAAATTATAAATATTTTTTAATTATTTATCAATATTATGAATTATTTTTTAATGTATTAAATTATTTTTAATTACTTCTTTAAATTTTTGATTACTTTTCAATTTTATTTAATTACATTTTAATTATTTATCATATTTTGAATTATTCCTTTAAATTATCTTGAATTTTTTCTAATTATTTATAAATATTTTTAATTATTTTTCATATATGAAATTATTTTTAATTATTTAACAATATTTTAATTAATTACTTTAAATTATTTTGAATTTTTTCTAATTATTTGTCAATATTTTCAATTATTTTTTCATATATTAAATTATTTTAATTACTTATTAAATTTTTTAATTACTTTTTTAATAATATTTTATTAAGATTTAATTTTCTTTAATTATATGTCAATATATTTAATTATTTTTAATATATTAAATTATTTTAACTAATTATTAAAATTTTTAATTACTTTTCAATTATATTTAATTCTTTTTAATTATTTATCAATATTTATAATTATTTCTTAACATATTATATTAAATTATTTCTAATTAATTATTGTTTTTTGTTATTATTTTTAAGTATTTTTAAATACTTTTTTATATTTTCAAGTATTTTTATTTATTCTTTATTACTTTTATCCATATTTTAAGAGAAAATTAAGCGAAAAAGGCAAGTGTACTATGAGAGAAATTGAAAAAAATTAAGTAAAATTTGTTAAAATTAAAATTAAATACATACACATGTGTGGGCTACATTTTCTAGTGGATTGTATGTAATGCTACTGTGGCTCACACACTTACACATACATTTTCATACATGTATGCATGTGTGTTAGTGAGCTACTGTACTTTTAACTGCGCATATTGATTTCTAGCTGCATTTATTCTTTCTAAGTAAGCTATATACTTTCATTATTACTAATTTTTCACACTTTAATGTATGTATGCGTTTTGTTTAGTTTTTTATGTCATAAGCCATTTAAGTACTATACAGTTACAGTTAACATTAATAATTCAATTAACAGCGTGTGTTGTAATGCGTGCTTTTTTCATTGCCTTTCTGTGTGCTTTTATTAAATAATATGTATATATAATTAATTTAATTAATTACTGCCTTGTAATTGATAGTTGATATTTTAGATGTACATATGTATTTGTAATACATAATCTAACGTCTTTTACATATGTATTTATTTCGCTTTACTATTTTTCTACACATTCCTATGCTGTCTCGGTTATCACTTGGCGTGCTGCCCAGCTTTTTTGAATTTTTTTGAAATTTATTTTTTTTATTTTTTTTTCTTGCATTTGTCCATTACTTTTTTGCATATTTTTTTAATTTTTAATATAATTATATATCTTTTTATATAGTTATGTAACATTTCACATAATTATATATTATTTTATATAATTATATATTTTTTTATATAATTAATTAAGTATATGCTCTATTTCGCAGATTACTTTAAGTAATTCTGTTTCAGCTGCTCAGCGTTTAAGTGTTAATTCATTTATAAACTATTTAAGTACATTTAACATTAATAATTTAGCTGTAGTTAATATAATAACATTGTTTATCTCTTCAACTAATCTGCAGTAACATTTATAGCAACTCAAATATGTAATTTACATACATGGAAGAAACTTTATGTATGCGTTTCATGTAGGTGTCGCTGGTTCTTATAAAAATTTTAGGCTTAAAAAGCAAACGTGCCATTTCATCAGGTTAGAATTACATACACTGCAAAAAGTAAAAAAGAAACTGTGAATGTAACTAGTAACAGAACTGGTCCAAAACTAACTAGTTGCTTATTCTGATTTTTTTAAATTAATGTTGCAATAATTTATACATTTTGTATATTGAACGGTTTTTTATCTTAGCATGTATTCAAAATTTGAAAATAACGAACTAGTAGCAAATGAACTACTCCACAGCTATGTACATATGTACATAGTTCAAATGTAAATACTTAAACGTTTTTTTTTTAAATAAACTAAAAGTGTTTTATACATTTATTTTGTTTTTTAGAATTACATACACTGCAAAAAGAAAAATAATGAAGTTTACTAGTAACAGAACTGGTCCAAAAATAACTAGTTAATTTTTATTCTGATTTTTGAATTAATGTTGCCACAATTTATACATTTTTGTATTGAACGGTTTTTTATAGTAACATGTATTCAAAATTTGAAAATAACGAACTAGTAGCAAATGAACTACTTCACAACTACATAGCTCAAATGTAAATATTGAAATTAATTTTTTTTGAAATCAATTAACAGTGTTCTATACATTTATTTTGCATGTGTACACACATACTTATATGCATTATCTGCCAGAAAACTTGAATTACGTGAGTATAAGTACGATAATTGATTCAAAAATAACCACCATATCTTTCAATAACCAACAACTTTTTGTAAATATTTATAATTTTTTAAAAAATTCATATGAAATAATTCCTGTTTTAACAAAAAATAGTGAAAAAATGTATCAGCGGATAAAAAACTAGTACGAAAACTAGTTTAAAAACTAGTTTTAAAGTAACTAGTCAACGCATATCCACTTAATATATATACATATTTCACAAATTCGATTAATTTTTTTTAATGAATGCTAGTTCCATATATAGTCCAAAAATAACCAGTTCCTTTCACTTCATTTATAAAATATTACGGCATGTATTGTATCATAAAAATTACATTAACAGCTAAAAATGTTGGCATATTTTTTACAATCAAAGAGTACATGTCAATTGCATATTAACTAATCGAATATTATAATAAAATCAAAACTTAAATTTTTAATATTTACAAGGGGCAAAAAAAAATTTTACAATTAGCTAAAATTGGTAAAATTTTTTAATTACAAATTTAAATTACATTTCCCTTTACAAAATTCAAAACTATTTGTAAATTTGTAAAAAATGTTAAAACTGGTTCAAAAGTAACTAGTGTCATTTTTGTAGTTTTGTAATATATTCATCATATAATTTATTTACAAATTAAATTTTAGTATTCTTTCAAAATTTCGCAACTGGACCAAAAACAACTAGTTACTTTTAAAGTAGTTCAGCACTAAATCTGAAATTCAAAAAAGGTAATGGCTACTTTTGCATCAAACAATTATTGGCAGTGCATGCAATTCCATTACTGAAATCTCTTTACATTCTTTACTTGGCTCGTACTAATTTTCCTTTAACAACAACATTTCTCTAGCGACTAATTCCGTTTTTGCAAACTCACTGCACACCTAACACTATTTGAGTTGCTAATCGACCCCATGAATTACACAGATCGAACACATGTGCAACCTCACTGATATCATCAACTACTAGCACGAGGCTTGTACACCTCGTCTACTGCATCTACAGTTGCACCTGGAATGTTTGCGCCGGTACCTTCGGCGGTGATATAAATGGATTGGTACTGTGGTGTATTGGTGCAGCTGTACTGCTAGCGACGGGCGTAGCTGCAGACGCCACTGGCGTTGTCGCTGCCACAGGTAGATCGGGTGACAATGGCTTGGTCACGCCGGCCACCCATTCGGCATCGAAGGGATCCACACCTAATGGTGATGCAGCGCTCATCGATTGCGTACGACCGGTTGAGTTGAGCATACGTGTTGCACGTTTAATAACTGCCGGCGAGGTCTTCTTCACCACCTCGCCTAGCCATTGATCTGCATTGGGCAGTGGTGCTACCATCTCTACGGGCCGACCAGCTGGCAATGGTGGCGGTGGTGTCATTGTTAACGTTGGTGTTGTTGGTGTACGTACTGGCGAATTGATAGATACTGGTGATACCGACGATATGCGTGGCGCTATTTGTGCCGTTGGTGTGGTGGTGATGGTGGTGACCGCACCACCAGCAATCGAATTATTGCTCACTGCACCCTCAGCATATTCGTAAACTCTGCTGACAGCAGCAGCAGCGGTAATGCTATGACTGCTACTACTAGCTAACGGCAATGATGTTGGTGTAGAGATTCCCTTCTGTTGTTGTTGCGTCTTCTCGGCCGCAATGATATTCTGATTAATGCTCAAATTATTATTGAAATTGAGATCATCGCCAGCCGCAATCATTGCATCGGTTTGACTGAGCAACGAGAGGCCCTGACTGAGCTCCTGACACAACTGGCTAACGGTGTCGATGGTGGCACAACCATTATCCATATCTGCAATGCCCATTTTAGCTGGTGAGATCTCTGGTATTGGTGAAACACTACGATTGGGTGTAGCTAATGCTGCGGCTAGTGAACCGCCACTGGCAGCTGCCAAAAATGCCTTCTGCCGTTCGGTATTGGACGGAAGATCGTTGATACGTAATGACATTTGCCGTTTGAACGGCGATTGACTGCCAATGGTGCTGAATGCACGAAACGAGCCCTGACGCTCCAACATCGACGGTGTGGCATGTGGCCGTTCGATGGCGAACGGATTGTATGGTTTGGGCTGTGGTGGCACAGCAGCGGATGGCATCTCACCTTGTGCCAAACGTTCGGTCAACGTTTGCTGACGGAACGAACCCGTACGCGTAAATGTCGAATTCTTCACGTCGAATGTCATTGTGACGCCACATTCCTTATCGCGTCGCTGCTTACGTTCCAAACAGACGGCAAATGCGCAACCGACGGCATGTGAGAGCCGCTCGCCGAGTTCTTTGCAGGCGAGAAATCCGTGACACATCCAACGACGTGTTGTGCCATCGCGACAAATGTAACTGAAGCCGCGCTCGTGGTTACGATCTGGCGCACAGAAGCTCACTTTCTCGATAGTCTGATCGACAATGAGGCCCTTCGTCTCATCGTCCACGACGCGCAGTCCATCGCCGCTAACGTGCAGCACACCACGTATGGGCCGGCGGCGCGAATTCTGCAATAAAAAAGTGAGAAGTGTTTAGCGAGTCTGCAATTTAGTGGTTGTGTGATAAGCGCGTGGTCTACGCCCACATTTGTCAGCTGTCAGAAGTTCTGCGTGTGCGGTTGGTAATCTGAGGGGCTACATGAAAGTAAAAACTGCTGATTATTTCACTTCGGAACTTTAGTTTGATTGATGAGTCACAAATAAACGCCCACAATTTAATATTGAGGTTAAACTGTTGAGTTTTTTCACAGAAATTTTTTATGAATAAAATAAAACGGAAGCTCAAATTAATCAGGTTTTTTAGTCTGCATCGCTTAGTCACGTCTTTTTCGGGCTTTAAGGCTTCTGCTGTGTTGGTTCTTGTGAGTTTTAAAGTTTGTAACAGACTCAAAGACCTTGCGAGTTGTATTCGATCCAAACCTTATTGGATTGAATGGTTTCTTTTTCTACAGAGCCAAACAAACTCTTATCAAAATAAACTTTGTTGTTCTAATTTCTCGAGTTGTGAAATTTTATAATTCATTTGTACAGAATTCCAGGAAGAATTTGCTGATGTATCGAGTGTAAGAACTTAAAGTCCTTTGTTTAGAACCCCTACAGTTTCGTCACCTTTTTACAAAATCTTATAATAACAAGGATATATTGGAGAAGTTGATCCTCTAACTCTTTCTTACACAACTTTCTACGTATCTCAGAAGTATTGTCGATATAGCGATTAAATTTCTGACTACTGGGACTCAATTCTGCTTGGAAAGATCTGAAGCTTGATCTTCCGCACGGATTTGAGCTTGTTGACATGAATTTATTTTATTATTCTTCGAAAGTTGAGAGATTCTGTAGCGCAGGATCATTACCTTAGGGTTGCAGAAATTTAAGAGTTCTGTGGTTTGAAAAACTTTTATTTACTAGATATCTGAGCTCTCGAAGTGGAAGCTGTTTGAGTGGCGGAAGCATTTTTGAAGACGTCGCCATCAAGTGCCTGGAATATTGAATTTCATTCAAGAAGAATACGAAAATCTATATGCGATATTTTTGAAAGTCTCATCTTAAGCCCTCGGGTAAAGGGCGAAGTTTCGTCTAATAAAATTGAACGAGATGAATGGAGTCTGTTGAAGTATTTAAACTCATGGGCCTGCGTGAGGTCTAGACTTTAAAAATTTTACCGCTGTTTGAGAAGCGCAACTGTTTTCAACTTGCGAGGTGCTGTAAGAAATATTGGATCTCATACAAGAAGAATACCAAGATCTATACTGCGATATTTTTTAAAGTCTCATATTACGCCCTGAAATAAATTCCGAATCTAATTCAACGAATCTCATTCAGTGATAAGAATGGATACTATTCAAGTCTCTAAGCGCATGGAGCATGTTAATTTCTTGAATTTATACTGAGCTTTAAAAATTGTAGAGCTGTCTGATGGTTGGAACCTTTTGCAAACTGTCGGGTGCTGTCTGGAATGTTTGGCCTCATAAAAAAAAAGTTGCGTATTAAGAACTCAGAAAGGTCGAACATGTCCTCGAATCGAGTACAATGAACTAGACCTGATCAAACCTTTAAAAGTATGGATCAGCAGGAGGTTTATGATTTGAATAAAACTTTTCTTTAGTAGAGATCTGAGATTTCAAAATTTGCCACCTGTGTGTGCGAACCTTTTAAAGGCCATCAGGTGTGGAATACGGTATCTACATGGTCTATACTTCAATATTTTTTTTTGAATTTAAGGCACCAGATAAAGCCGGAACTTGCCTTAGCGTCCAATGCAACGAAAAATTGAGTATTTTGGAGCCTTAAGTCGGTGGAATATTTTTCAAGATGTTAGATGTTGCCTGAAAAACCTACAGGCCGTAGCCTATACTGCGATATCTTTGAACGTGTTGTCTTATGAACTCAGATGCAGCCCAAATTTGTCGTCGAACCCAATGCAATGGCAATAATAGAGTCTGCTCACGTCTTCAATCACTGATCCATGCGTTTAAGGATAACACCGGGGAGCTCTTCACCGTTCCCACCACAGTCGTGTTTAAGTAACCGGAACGGACCTGGATGTCTGTCCAGCCAAAGACTGTCAACTCGACACAATTCCTCGAAATTACTACTTTTTCTGCCGCTACAACAACAAAAGCTCTGCACAGAAAATAAGACTCGCTATTATTACAACAACAACAAAAATCATAGCAACTTTTCAGTTCGCTAAACCAAATTTGACCTTTTTCCTAACCAAAAATGCTGCTCCGGCGCACCTAAAGACTCCTCAGCTTCCCACAGCGCACTCAACTGACAAATGCGCTAACCACTCAATGCGCATTTTTTCACACAAATTATATGCTAAACATAAAGTGTTTACTTACCCTCAATACTTTTAGGGCCTCCTCGCAAACTTGCATACCGCGCGATTCGAATACCTCAACGCAACCCAAATATTTAACCGCAAACGAACAGGTCGCCGAACGTACAGCCTCCTCGTCAGCCTGCCATTGATGCGGTTTCGATGATTCGGGCACACGATCCTTCCGACGACGAAACGAATCGCGAAAGGATCGACGCAAACGATCCATTTTCTTTGGTGATTTCTTGCTAAAGCGAAATGATGCGGATTTCTAATGAAAACGAAGTTGTACATGAGTGAGAAAGAGAAGGAGAGGGGAGAAGTACATATGTACATTAATATGTGTTGCATATTCAAATTTATTTTTTAGACAAAAAACACAATAAAATAAGGTAACAAAAGCGACGTGATCGTGTGAAACAAGTGCTAGACCAACGTTGAATTTAAAGCGTTCAGCGCCTGGCGTACGGGGTTCGACGCCGCAGCGCCTTTGACCGCGTTAAACGTATTCTATTGTTTATTATGATATATTTTTTTTTCTTACTGCTCTGGTTCTACTTACGTCTGTGGCTATATATACATATGTACATGTAGTTGTGTGTGAAACCTACCCCATTTTTGACATCACCAAATTTTCCGCGTGTGAAGCCGCGCTCCAGTGGTTCGTGTGTGTGTGACGATGAATTTCCCATAGTGAAATTAAATTGTGCGCTGTCTGCTGCGACTGCTTTTCGACTGTCGACTGTGTTTACTGGCTGTTGTACTTCCTTCCTTCCTTCCTGGTTTCTTGCCGCCCTGCCGACTGTTGTCCTTTCCGCCTTGACGCGCTCACTTGTTCAAAAGCTATGCGAGTGCGCTGCTCGAGGGTTGCAAACACACGCTTGACCGTTATTATTTGAAATTTCCTCAACGCTGTTTGCAAGCGTCGTTCTTATTACTGTTGTTGTTGCTTGAGTGTGTGAAATCTCTTTTATTAATATTGCTGATAAAGCTGCTGCGCTCACACCTTCGTATCACAAATTGTTGTAAATTTCTTTACTTTTACTGCAAAATTTATATGTGAGTATGTTTGTTTGTGTTTCTGCTTCCTCTTTTGCTTCTTCTTCTTCTGATATTGCAATTAACCGCCGCTTATGGTTTTATTAAATTACCGTTAATTGATTGTCCATAAGTTATTGAGTAATATCAATTAAGCGTGTTGTTGTTGTTTTCGTTCCTTTTTTGTTGTAGATTTTGTGTGTGTGGGTTGTTGTTGAAGGCTAAAACTGTTTATAAAAATGGTTATTTAAAAAAGGTTATTTGAAAATTTCTACGCTGCGTTGCGACGCGACACAAAAGCAAGGTTGCATGCCTTTCTTGGAAATTATAAATTATTAAAATTCCAATTTTTGCAATTAGTCATTCTTTACTATGCTATATTAGTAGAAAACTTTTTTAAGAACGAGTAAAGTTAGACTAAAAACAGATTTTAGCCGCTGTAAATGGCAACTGTGATATATATTTTTTGGAATTAAAAAAACATTAAATGGCAACCATGACATACTAATTAAAAAAAATATAAAATATAAATAAAGTTTAAACACATATTATTCGCAATAAGCGGCAACCCTAACATTTTTCCAAATTAAGTTTTAAGTCATTTATTTAATCTGTTTGATTTCGTCTGCGTATTTCTTTATAATCAAATAAAAGTGTAAAAAAAATTCAAAACAAATGTACATACATACATATGTATATTTAAGTGGCAACTCTTAATATATTTTTTTCGAAATTGAAATCGCTTTAAACTGTTTGATGTCGTCTGAATACTTTTTCAGACATAAATTTAAAAAAAAATTAAAGTAAAATAAAGTTTAAACACATATTATTCGCAATAAGTGGCATTCCTAACATTTTTCCAAAATTAAGTTACATATTTAATCTACTTAATTTCGTCTGGTTATTTCTTTATAATAAAATTAAAAATAAGTGTGAAAACAAATTATAAAAATATATTTAAGTGGCAATTCTAATATATTTTTTCGAAATTAAAATCGCTATAAACTGTTTGAGGTCGTCTGAGTGTTTTTTACATACAAATTATTATAAATTAAAGTACCCAAAAGTTTATACATACCTATACTATTCCCAACAAAGGCAACCCTAACATTTTTTAAAAAATTTTGTTATATAATTTATGCGTTTTGTCTGCGTATTTCTTTATAATCCAATTAAAAATAAGTGTGAAAAAAATTAAAAAAAAAATATTTAAGTGGCAACTCTAATATATTTTTTTCGAAAATCAAACCTCTGTAAGCCAATTGAAATTTATTTTTATTAAAATGTAGAAAAAAAATTACATATGTATGTTGAGCACTTCCTTCAACTGCAAGTAAAATATAAAGCTAGGGTGGTTCTAAATTTTTTTGATTTTTCATTTGAATCGTTTTTTTTTAATAATTATGGAAGTAATAAAACTATTAAATTTTGATTGTATACACACTGCAGAATAGAATTAAAAATTACACATTATATTTAAATACAACGCAATAAAAAACTTGTTGGCAACCCTATTGTACATTCATTGTTTTGAAAAATCGAAATTGTTTTTCGGAACACAAGTATACTGCAATTTTTTATGTTAACTGTAAACTCTTAGTCTGAAGCATTGAAAATAAGCATTATTTAATATTAAAATTACTTGGCAACTCTGAAAAGTATTTTTTATGAAATTATTATATTTTTAATATATTGTCAATAGGAACTAATTAACAGCAGTTGGTAACCTTAATCTAACGTGTAAAAATATTAATAATGGCAATTATTATAAATAAGGCAACATTTAATATTTAGGGTTGCCAAATATTTATGCGACTAAACAAATCATCTAGGTAAAAAGAAGTTTTATCTAATGCTTCGAAAACAATTTGTTTAAAATAAAATTAAAAAAAAAATATTATTGCCAAAAATTTTATGGCAACGCTATATCCACCACATGCACATATTGCATTGTTGCTCTCTGTGCCATTTTACTTTCCATTATCTACAATACATAAACACCCCAGAGGCATGCGGACCGATAAGCATTATAACCTGTCTAAAACTCATTGAATTCTCACAGATTTGTTATTGAAAACAAAAAACAAAAAACAAATCATTTGGTGACTCAGTAATAAAATAGAAAATGCATACATATGTACATACATACACAACTATTATTGAGCACAACTGCAGCACGTTTTTGATTTCATTTCGGTTTCATTATGGGTCTTTATGCGAAATCGTGTCGATCAAGTTAGTTTACCTGCCACTTTTGTTGGCCAACTGTGATTTTTCCAGCGCCGTTAGTCATGGCCTGGCACAAATACACACAAACAAACGCATACACGCCAACAATACCAAACAACAATCAGAAAATGCCATTTTTCAAACACGTCACAACCATTAAGAGTGTTTGTTGGCGATAACAACAACAGTATGAAAAACAAAATTCCAAAATTGTAGCTTTATGACATGACAAAAACAAAAAAGTGAATTTTTTGAAAAGTAGACACTCATAAAGACAAAACTTTTGCTGGCGATCAATCATACTTTTGCTTAGGCGATTGAGGGAGATAAGCTTGGCCGCACAATATGGCTCAAGCATGGAACTCTCAATAACTCTTCGAGTTGAAAACTTAAACACTTAAATGACAATAACATTAATTGATTGCAGAGAGTGACGGAAATACAAAAAGAGGGTGTTATTATGGGAATATTATCATTATATCACAGGAGTGGTGCAATTGAGTGGTCATAAAGCTTTCAAGTAGTTGGATATGTAGCGTGAACTGATTTTCAATACAGTCAAAAGCGCTTTGCTTTAAGGAAAAATTAGATAAACGTGCAATTATTACAAAGAAAGTACAAAGTTGCGGCAAAAATCAAAAATATTGCAGCTACATTGAGCTTTGGAACCTAAGGTTGAGCACACAGTAAAGTAAAAAGTCGAAACTGCTGAACAACTTAGTATGCGCTGAATAGCACCTACACTGAGCTTTAGAGCCTAAGGTTGCGCACAAAGTGAAACAAAAAGTCGAAACTGCTAAACAACTTAGAAAAGTATGCGCTGAATTGCACCTATAATGAACTTTAAAGCCTACGGTTGAGCACACAGTGACGTAAAAATCAAAACTGCTAAGCAACTTAGAAAAGTATGCGCTGAATAGCACCTACAGTGAGCTTTAGAGCCCTAAGTTGCGCACAAAGTCGAAACTGCTAAACAACTTAGAAAAGTATGCGCTGAATAGTAACTACAGTGAGTTTTAGAGCCTATGATCGAGCACATAGTGAAGTAAAAAGGCAAAATTATTGAACAACTTAGCAAAGTATGCGCTGAATAGTAACTACAGTGAGCTTTAGAACCTAACGTCGAGCACATAGTGAAGTAAAAAGTCAAAACTGCTAAACAACTTAGAAAAGTATGAACTGAATAGCACCAACAGTAAGCTTTAGAACCTAAGGTTGAGCTCATTGTGAAGTAAAAAGTCAAAACTGCCCTCCAACTTACAAAAAAATGCGCTGAATAGCGGCAGCCTAATGCCATGACGCTTATAAATATGATATTTGGTTTCAAGCAATTTCTTAATACCGTTACTTTACTCAGCGCGCCATTGTGTGCTCGGTTTAAAAGTAAAAATGTACACTCACGAATATCTCATTTTAAAAAATTTTGAACTTAAGTATTTCATTTTTTTCTGTTAAGCTGAAATCTGTAATTCAGATTTATAATATATATACCTACAAACATAGATATATACTATATTATACACTATATTATATATTATACCATATCTGCCTTCAATACCTATACTGCTACATACATGTATAGTCACAATAATCGCAGATTATTTGCTTGTCCCTGTATACGCACCTGAATGGGGGTGAAGTCAGTAGAAATGTCTGATTTTTCAATTAGTGCACACATGCGAATTGTTCAGTACTAATTTCCCAAGCAAATAAAAAGTGGTAATTATCTCAAAGTTCGCAGAAATATATATACATATGTGTACCCACCCATTGACGTTCGTACTATTCATAGTTTTGTTGTACCTGATTTACATTATTTCAGTTAATCTATTGAATTTTTTCGCATAATAATTCAAGTCAACAAATTATTGACTATGAGCTGATTAATTTTGGGTTTTTTCGTAATTTGTTGTGAGCTTACATTTCAAATTTAGAAGATTAGCTAATTTATAAAACTAGCACAAAATTTGCAGTAAAAACGCCCTACGTTTATCCATTGTTTCCTCAAACATACATTCAGCACACTAAAACTATTATAAATTTTGTATAAGCATGTTTTTTATCTATTCAGCTAATTCAGCGCTGCTAAAAATTGAAATCCGCATCAATAAATATCATATTTTTCCAAATTTTTTAAAGAACGAATGCTCTAACGTCAATTCAGCAGCTATTAAGCTTTATAATAAACATTATTATTTTATTTTGGAGGTTAGTATGAATGACTAAATTCAATTCAGCTGCTATTCAGCCCAATCAAAAATATTAAATATTAAAATTATGTGTTGTTTCCAAGTCCAGCTGACGAAAAAATAGCGAATTTCGTAGAAGTATAAAGGAAATCTATTCGTAATTTAATTCAGCAGCTATTTGGCTCAAGCAAAATGGTTGTACACTAAAAATTATAGTTTTTTGTAAATACGCTAGACTAATAAATAGAAAAGTGCGCATTTATAAAAGTGAAAAGTGTTCTTACTTCAATTCAGCAACTATTCAGCCCAAGAAAAAATATTAAGTATTAAAATTATATGATTTCGTTTTTCGCTTTTCGTTTTACATAGTCTAGCCAACTTTAACACTTGTTATTGCGCCAAAGCAGTGCAACATTTAACACCTCTTTGCATACTACAAGACAAATGCAGCTCGCTTGGAAGCATATTCAGCACATCTACAGACATATTAAGATCTTCTTTCAACATCTTTAAATAACTATTATCTACTTAAAAACTTGTATAACCTGTTGTTTATGCCGCTGGATATTCAGCTCATTCAGCATTCTATTCAGCGCACTTATTCCAAAGGTTTTGTATTATTACATAGCCTAGCTAACTAGTGGTTCTCATTCAGCGCACCTGAAAACATATTCACCACTGACTTTAACATCTGTAAATAGTTATAATCTACTTAAAAGCTTTTGTAACCTGTTGCTCATTCAGCATTGTATTCAGCGCACTTATCTCAAAGATTTTTCATTATTACGTAGTATATCTAACTAGTAAACATCATTCAGCGCAACTAAAACACATTCAGCACTTCTCTTAACAGCTGTTATTGGTTTATTTGAAAGTTTTTCAAACCTTTTGCTTATTCAGTTGTATATTCAGCTCACTCAATATTGTATTCAGCGCAATTATTCTAAAGGTTTTGTATTATTATCCAGCTTAACCAACTAGTAATTGTCATTCGATGTATAAAAAATACTGAAACGCCTACATGACTACGCTTTGTTAAGACTACGAGCTGCAAAAGTTTGTATAGGTTCTGTAAACCTACATTTGTATATGTATGTACATATTGTACGTATTTATTTAAATGTACATAACCGCTGAATGTGGATAAAATGAGGCATTGGATTAAATGCTTATTTGTTTTCGCTTTTACTCAGCTAATTTAGTAATGTTCGCAGTTATTGCTTGGCGTTTGCTTTCTTTTACTGTTCTTTTTTCATTTATTGTTTTTTTTTGTGTTTTTCTTTTTGTTGCTTCTTTCTGATTTGGTTTTTGTTTTAATTCCATTTTTTAATTTCATTTTTTTTTTCTTTTGTTTTTTTATTTTTGTGCGTTACAGTTACTTAGAAGGCATGCAGGTATGCTTTTTTCAAGCGATTTCCGTTCTAAATTTTATTAAAAGAAGAGAAGCTTGCAATAAAAGACACATGAAGAGAAGCATGTCAGTTTTCGAAGCATACTTTTTATAATTTTTTCCGTTTGACATACATATTTATGTCAAATCGCTTGCAAATTCATATTTGCTTATTAATTTTAACTTGGTTTGTATATTTTTGACTTTGGGTGCAGTTTGTGGGCGCTGAATTAAGTTGGCGTCAGAGTTGACTTATTTAAAATTTATATTGTATATAAGTATGTACATGTATATATATATATATAAGTATATAAATATATGTATGTATGTATATATTTAGAAACATACATTTTATTAGAGTCTATCTGCTAATTGCTTCAAGTTGCTGCATTATTTGCTTAGAAAAAAAAATAAAATAAAAAAATTAATATTTGCATATAAAGTTGAATGAAGGCTAAGAAATAGTTTTTTTAATTCGCTAATATTTTTGCTTATTTATTTGCAAATATTTTTTATTTGCATAAATTTTTTTATTTGAGAATATTTTTTTGTTTTTTTTCTTTTAATTGAAAATATTTTTTTGCAAATAATAAAAAATAAACAGAAAAATGCAAAAACTTTTTCTCACAAAAAAATATCATATGAAAATATTTCATTAAAAAAAATTAAAAATAAACAGAAAAAATAGTATGCATATATTTGTTCTTATAAATTTTTTTTAGTTTTTTCTCAAAAAAAAATATTTGTTTAATATTTTCTTTTTATTTTGAATTTTTTTTATTGAAAACAATTTTTTATGTGAAAAATGTTTTATGGCAAATAAGTATTTTTTTAATTGAAAATATTTTTTTTATTATAAATTTTTTTTTTATTTAGTTTAGTTTTTTGTTTATTATTTATTACTGCTTAGCATATACTTTTTTATTATTATATTTATTTATCATATGATTTTAGTTTTTAATAATTTCTTAATAATTTTTAGGTCATTGCCCCTTACCTTGAAGTCATGCAAAAATTAAAAGCGTGCTCTTATCAAGCGTTTTTCTCTTTACATAAATTCTCAACATACATATGTACATACAGATATATATACATAAATACAAATATATAAACATTGACATATTTTCCTCATACATCTTAGCTTCCTTACATCACTTCAAACCACTTATATAATGCTTGAAAAGTATGCGGTCGGTACACTTTAATTACAGTTACTCGTAACTAGTTATTTATATGCAAATATATCAATCGTAAATCTTCTTTTTTACATTTTTCGTTTCATACTACATACCGATTCGCTTGTGACTAAACGTTTCGCATTGAACGCGCAAACAATAGCCGACGTTTTGACTGCAATCACCATGTGATAATGTCACATAAACGTCACCTTTTTAGTAATTTTATCAAAAAGCACACACCGCGTGCATACAATGTACACTCATGTGTATGTATGAAAGCATTGTAGTTGTATCTACTTTTGTGCTTGCGTACCCAGGTTAGCCATGTTGCCAAAGCTGATAAGCGTCTTGTCGTGGTGGAGGTATGTTTGCCCACTGGCGGTGTGCGATAATAGTTAGAAATTAAGTGGAAAATCGTAAATAAGATTATATTCATTTTTATATAATATGATTGTGATTTTAGAATGTGGCTAAGTAATAAATTCGTAGAAGAAAGTTAATACTTCATATTCACAGTTATAAATATGTTTTTGAGAAATAAAAATATCGATAAAGAAATTTTTAAGGCTTCAAAATTCCATTATTAAATTTTTTGCTTAATTCTATGGATATAATAGTGCATATTTTTGGGCTTCAACGGTATTCAGCTAACACAAGACACTCGTAATTACGAATTTTCCCATATTTCTGAGGCCTTTTTATCAACTTTAAACGTATTCAGCTAATTCAGCCAAACAAAAAGCGCGTAAATTTGAAGTTCATCATATTTATGAGTTACTTTCAGCAATAATTAAGGTATTAAACTAATTCAGCTCCAAAAAATTCAAAACTTTAAAATTTTCTATACTGCAGAGCTAATTTTAGCAATAAGTTGGGTATTCAGCTGCATAACAATCATGTGTTTTCGTGTTGTTTTATTTGTTTTCAGGAATTTGAAACCTTTTACCACATATAGTGCCATCAAATCACCACCTTAACCACAAAATCAGCAGCAACCTATCCTAGCATATTTCTGAGAAACTTTCATCAACAATTTAGGTATCCAACTAATTCAGCTACACAAAAAGTTCAAAAATTTTAAATTTTCCATACTAATGAGCTAATTTTTTTAATACGATAGATATTCAGCCAAACAAAAGTGCGTAAATTTGAAGTTTGCCAAATTTCTGAGCTACTTTCAGCAGAAATTAAGGTATACAACTAATTCAGTTACACAAAAAGTCCAATACTTTGAAATTTTCCATACTTCAGAGCTAATTTTATCAATAAGTTAGCTATTCAGCTAATTCAGCTGCACAACATGCATGTGTGTTTCAGGTCGTTTTATTTACATTCAGGAATTTTAAATATTTTACCATATACAGTGCCATTTTATAAACATTGTACTCACAAACCACCACCTTAACTCATTCAGCAACCTATCCTGGCATATTTCTGAGCTGCATTTAGCAATAATTAAGGTATTCAACTAATGCAATTACATAAAAAGTACAAAACATTGTAATTTCCCTCACTTCAGAGCTAATTTTTATCAATAAGTTGGGTATTCAGCTAATTCAGCTGCACAACATGCATATATTTTCGTGTTTTATTATATTTTTCTGTAATTTTAGACTTTTTAATAAATGCATGCATCTTTTAAACACTTAGCCCACAAACTAACATAGTAACTCATTCGGCAACAGACTTTTCAGCTAAATGCTGCTTATTAATTTGGTTGTTATGCATTCTTTATCATTTAATCTCTTGCCAGTCATGTAAAGCCAATAAATTATAAAAATTTTACCTTGCAATTACATCTTGTTGTATCTTTTAGTTTATTCAGCTTTGTAAGCAATAGCTTTTGCGCATTTATTGGGTATGCTTTGGTTCAACAAACAATTCTTTCTTTAAAATAATACCATTTTTACATATTCAGCGCATAGAAATTTTACATTTAAATTAATACTGCATCACTTCAAATGCAATCCACTCAAATACGTTCACATTCAGCTCATAAACTTTATTCAGCAATAGATTTTATAGCTCATTGCTAAACTATTAAGCGGTTTGAAGGCGTATAGTACCATTAAATGTAATACTTTTTCCCTCAAAAAATAATTAAACTGACCTTTTATTTATATTCAGTGCACTGAAAAACTTAGATTTGATTAGTTAAGCTTTTTATGAATAGTTGTAACATTTTTGAGGCAATTCGCTAAAAAATCGATCCTATACAGCTCATTTCGCAGTTGAAAGTATTTCATTCAGCTTTTAAGAGTAATTGTAAACATCATTTAATATGCAATTTAATATACAACTTTTCAAATTGCAGCAGAGTAATTTTTTGGCTTAAATTTTCGTAAATCTTTTATATTCAGCGCGACGGTTTCTTACTAGTTCGAAGTACTATATTTTTGTCCAATTACAATGCTGTTTTCAAGAATTTGCGTTTTTAGTTCATATTCAGCGCAGTAAAAAATATTCAGCGCGACAAAAAGCTATTCAGCATATTTAAAATGTGTTATATAGGGTTAACTTTGTATTTTGAGTTTATAACGTCAAAATTTTGTGATATTCAGCACATTCTACAGTTGAAAGAATTTTCTTCAGCCATTTAAAGCAAAATAAAATGAAATTTTAACCACCTAGCTAGCAACTTCATTGTTTGTAGTAATGTTTTCTTAATTTTCTTAATAATTCGAGGTATTTTCACCCAACGTTCAATGCTGTCACTTTTCTTCTTAAGAATCTGTGGTTTTCATTCATAACCAGCGCAGTAAAAAGTATTCAGCGCTATCAAAATGTATTCAGCAGATTTATAATGTCTGAATATGAAAAATGAGGAAAATAGCTTAAAAGTTTAGCGGTTTAATTTTTTATAGCAATGTTTCTTAAATTTTTTAATTCAGCGTCACATTTTACTTATTGATTCGAGATGTTTTTATCTAACTTACAATGCTGTCACTTTTGCTCTTAAGAATTGGTACTTTGCCGTCGTATTCAGCGCAGCAAAAAATATTCAGCGCTGTCAAAATATATTCAGCAGATTTAATTTGTCATACATAAAGCTGACTTTGTATTTTGAGTATAATTTACAATTCTGACAATTTCTTCTCCTCAATTGATGCTTTGCGTGCGTATTCAGCGCTTTAGAAAGTATTCAGAAGGTTTTAAAATGAATAAATTACAATACTGACATGTTCTTTTTATTAATGTGTGTCCTTCTTTCATATTCAGCGCTTTAAAATTATATTCAGCAGATTTTAAAATTAATAAATTACAGTACTGACATGTTCTTTTTATTAATGTGTGCTCTTCTTTCATATTCAGCGCAATTGAAAGTTATTCAGCAGATTTTAAAATTTCATTTGTATCTCTAATTTTTTATGCGGGATTCAAAACTTCTTTAGAAAATCACTCTCTTCGTATCTTTGAACTGATGTAACCTTCAAGCTCAAGTGATATGAATACTTGTATAATAAATTAATATTTAAAATATATTTTTCCAATTATCATTACATATTATTTATCTTTAAAGATTTCAATTAATTTATTTTTATTTCTTTATGTTTCGTAATTCTTTATAATTTTTTTGTTGTAGTTAATTACACATTTTTCTCACAAAATTTCTTTTCAATTACAAATTCGAGAATAATACTGTTATTGAACCCTAAAGCAGCTACAACAAAATTTAATAACTTCACGAGCTTTCTCAGCAAAACAGTTAGTTTTTAACACGCACACATCTTTCTTACACACGGAGACGCTCACAATTTGAGAATTTATGAGAAAAGTAAAGGTTTAATAAATTTAAGTACCTGCCATCAACCAGTTATTGCATGACTCAAATAACTTACAAAAATACATACATATGTACGGACTAATACACACTTACTTACATTAATCAGAAAATTATTGAAAATGTGATACAAAGAGAGACGAAAGAAATGCAAACCGAAAAATAACGAAATCTGTTCTTTCACTTAGTCCGAGAAGTGTCTACAAGTATGTACATACATATATATAAGAAAAAGGCGGTTGGTTGGGCGGCCAAAACAGGTTTTCATGCAATTTGTTGTAGTTTACCGTTATTCAAGGTAACAGATAAACAAAAATGCTTCAAAAGTAATAAACGGCATCAAATTACAAAAAGAAATCTCACAAGGCACGCCGTGTATTGCATACAAAAACAATAATGGCGCGACATTCATGCTGGGTTTGGCAGCCAGAGGTGGGCAGTGACAGCCACAATGCCGAGTGCCAGCAATGGAGACAATACTAGCACGCCGGACAGTCTTACAAATAGCCAGCATTGAAAGCTTGGCTTAAGCGGCTTGTGGGCATTCTCCTAAGCCCCCAACATTCATTGTCTGTGAATTTTCCGTTTTTTAATTGTTTTTTGTAGTTTTCGTGTTTTTTTTTGTTGAAAATTTCTTCTCATTCACTCACTCCTTGCGCCTCAGCGATTAAATGGGTTAAGTCAGCGTCGATTGCTGCTGAATTGCGCTTAGTCACTCCGACTATGGAAATGATGTTGATTATTTAGTAATTACTGGCAGTGATTGCCAAATAAAATACAACAACAAGGAATAGACATTGTTGTAAAAGTTTAGAATGCTCGTGAAAAATGTTGAGTGTCATGAAATTGCATTTGAATGACAATTAAAATACAATTTTTGTGTGTGTTTCGTAAGCGCTGAGTGGAAAATTTTAAGTAATTAAGGGAAAGTGCGGATGGTACGCCACCGTAGGCGTCCAGTCGAAAGTCAGAATCACAACATTTTCACTATATTCTCAGAACTTACGTTTACAAAAAAAAATTTCATTCGGGATCGGAAATAGACGAGTCATAAAAATTGAGATTAAATAGGAATTATTTTTAGATCATTCGTTTAAAATTATTTTGATATCGGGATCCCGAAATGAATGAATTATATAAATCGGGATTAAGAAATACTCTAATTATGGTAGATATCTAGCCATTTTCACAATATTCGCAAATCTTTTGTTGAACAAAATGTAATATCGGGATCCCGAAATGAATGAATTACGTAAATCGGGATTAAGCCATTTTCACAATATTTTCAAATCTTTCGCTTAAATCGATATTATTCTCAAATCTTTGTTGAAAAAAAAATTTGATATCGGGATCCCGAAAATAATGGAGTATATAAATCGGAATTAAGAAATACAAGATTTATATGGGATTTACTATGTTGCTGTATAAATATTTTCTAATTTCGCTAAAAAAAGTTTTGATTCTGGATCACAAAAACACCGAATTACTTAATTCAGTATTACGAAGTACTAGGTGTTTTTTTTTTTTTTTGAAAATGCTAATGTTAAAATTAGTATACAATGTTGCTTGATTTGCAAAGGAAAAAGATGTAAGGACGGGATCCCAAAATAAATTGGTTACATAATTCAGGATTTAGAACTGCCTTATTTTCTAATATTTCAAATATTTCCTTTATATTTTTTGGAAAACGAATAAAATGAGCAATTTATTGACAAATTTGGTTATAAAACAGATATTATTTTCAGTTATCGGGATTTCGAAAATTATATTTTAAAAGCGATGTCCATAAACGATTAAAATAAAAAGTTTTATTTGAGATAACGGAGAGGTTTTTAACGAGTTTGTGTAAGCATTTTGCTTCATAAAAAATTTTGGGAACCCGAAATGTCTGGATTTTCAAATATCGTTGTTAAAGGAGCTTTATGAATAATTTTACCATATAAAATATATTATTTTCGCTAATGGGGTTTTCAAAAATTTTATTTTTATATATCGGAGTCCACAAACGAAAAAGAATAAAAATGTTTTGAAATAAAAATTTGGTTCAAAAAAGTGTCCGGGATCCCGAAATTTCGGGATTTTCAAATATTATTATTGAGCAAGATTTATGAAAGATTTGACAATATACAAAAATTATGCTTCATAAAAAGTTTTCGGGATCCCGAAAATTCGCGATTTCAAATATCATTATTGAATGAGCTTTATAAAAGGTTTGACAATATAAAAAAAAAACAGAAATTAAAAAAAAAACAATTTTTATGGAACCCGAAATATTATAGCAGATATCTGCAAATTTTCGGGTTCCATAAAAATTTTTTTTTAATATTTCTGTTTTTTTTTTTGATATTGTCAAACCTTTTATAAAGCTCATTCAATAACTTTAACTAGAAGCATTTACCTTATCTCTCCTTACTTCAGACTAAATGACTTCAAAGCTTACATTCAAAGTGTAAGTAACCGTTTCGTAAGCTTTTAATACACTACCGTTAGGATGTTGACCAAAAATGTATCACCTAAAAAATTCCAAACTAATCCAGTAAATTAAAAGGGTTTATAAATTAGTTTTTTTGTGTTTTTCTTGCTATTTTTGCGTTTCTTCATTTTTGCTCATTTTTCATTTTTGCTTTATTTTTATTTATATTTTTATTTTTTTTTTGCTCTTTTTTTCATTGAAATTCGAAATTTTTTGTCAGCTAAAGCTTGCAAGCTCTTATAATGCTTTTGATCCCTGTTGACATCACTTCAGGCCACAACACGAAGGAAATGGGTGGAGATTGTGCAAATATTAGAAAGAAAGATAAATAAATACAATAAAAATGTTGGCAACCGAGTCGACCCTTGGACGCCTTTTTCAGCTGCTTGCCCACATCCTTGCAGCACAAAAACATGTAATGGTATTTACCAATGCAGAACACTTCTGGGTTAACTATGTAAAATGCATGCCTTTGGCTGATGTCATGTAATGCCAAGCGAGATTCCAGGTCAAATTCTTTGGCTTGTTTGTGAGGCGCCTTTGAGGCAACCAGATAAGATAATCGAGTCGCATGGCAAATAAATCAATAAGAAAATTCAATGCATAGCGAATAAGTATGTATGTGTATGTTATGGTTTTCTGTGTACAACCGCCAACAATGCCACCACTTTTGTGGCATACTGTTCCATAAAGCGTCTTTGTGGTATTGATGGCCAACAGCCGGAAGCTCTTTTAGCCACAAGACATGCCAATACACAGCGAAACAACAGCTGCATGACACGCAAGTGGACAGTTATACGGTGGCAGGAAGTCGACAAAGGAAATTTGTGGGAAACCTTTTCCGGTTTTTTTGGTATTCTTTATGAAAAATTTAAACTCAGTGATTTTCATAATCCGAAATATGCACCTGAAATGCCTCACCGGTTAATCAATAAGAAAAGTAAATCACCGACATCATAAGTTAACAAAAGCGTGATGGCATTAACGGTAGTTAGCGTTGGGCTGAGAGCGCGTGAGGCGGCGTATAATGAAAAAAATGCGCGCAACAGGTAGGTCATTCAACTGGTATGCCGTCTAAACCTGTTGTTATGTGTAACGATGTGTATGTGTGTGTGTGCTTGTATGCGGCTGCCAATGTCGTTGCCACCACCTTCACCATGATGTCGCCAGTTTTTTATTATTGACAAGTGCATACAACAACAATTTGTGCGTCTTTTTTGTGGACATTACAATAAGTAACAACAACAAAGTGTAGCATAAATAAATATGAGCGGTGGTAGCAGTTATGTGCTTGCGTATGTACGCCTGTGTCATAACTTACGCTTCATATCTGACTGCCTGACCATAATGCTAACATAATACCCTTTCGCCACACAAGTACCTGTACATGGCTACTGTGCGGCGTGAAATTACATGCCGCTCTTACTTTTACATACATATATATGTATGTGTTTTAGTGTTTTTTTGGCTTAAAGCTGTCAATATGAAACTTTGGTTTTTTGATTCACTGACGGCTTTTGTAGACACTTTTTATTACAAAATTTTTATTTTATTTATTTAATTTATTTATTTAATTGTTAAAAAATACAGATTTTTTAAACATTGTTTGTATTAAATATTTTTTTATTTTAAATTAAATTATTTATTTAATTTTAATGTTGATTTTTTTCTTTTCATTAGTTTTTTTTATTTTGTTTTTACTAATATTTTGATTAAATAAATAATTAAGAAAAAAAAATTAAACAAAAAATATGTTTCGCTGTGTATTGGCTCCCCAGTGAAATATATACATTTTTTAACTTAAGTTTTTTTATTTTCTTTTTTTTTGTTATATTTTTTATGAGTTTTATTTTAATAGCATTTTTTTTATATTTTGTTTTTACTAATATTTTGCTTAAATCAAAAATAAAAAAAATTTAAAAAAAATCTGCCATAAAAACTTCTAGTTAAATAATTGTTTATTTAAAATAAAAATTGCTCTTCCGATCTATTTTTTCTTTTTTCCACATTATTATATTTTCCTTTATAAATTTGCTTTAATTTTTTTTTATTTTTACTAATATTTTTATGTAACATTTTTTTTAATTCACAATATTTTCTATTTCATATTTTTTTATTTTCCTTTATTATCTTCTCTCCTCTTTCTCACATTCTTTGTGGTTTAACGGTTTGAAATTTAATACAGGCTTAAGAAAAACAGGAAAATATCATGATTTTTAATTTTACCAAAAGGCGTAAAGTTATCAAATAACCAACCAATAAAGTAGCTTATGTTTCCAAACACAGCATCAAGCTAATTAATAGCATCACTTACATTTAAAGTTTACAAAATTTCATCTAACTTATATTGAAAAAAAAAAGTGTAAATGAAATGCAATAATATACAGTATTGTGCCGCATAATATAACGATTAAAGTTTTTAAGTTTGAAAAATTCTAAGTTATCAACGTCAATAATTTAAATAAGGTATTATACAACATAAAGCTTTTGCATATTAGTATTTTATTTTATTTATTTTTTATCTTAAACACATACATACTATGTATATGTTTAAAAAAATATATTTATTTATACTTTTAGTAAAATTAAATTTTTTCACAGATCGGAAGAGCACAATTTTTAGTTAATTTTAATTTTAAATATTCAATACTATATAAAAAGTTTTTAAATTAAATTATTTATTTTTAGGTACTTCTAATTTTTTCAATGCTTTCTATTTATTAATTTTTTTAGTTCATTTAAATTTTTTTAATATAATATTTTAACCAAATTAAAAATATATATTTTTACTTATTTCTTCAAAAATTTTTTTAAATTAATTTTTTAGTTATATGTTTTAATGATACAAAAATAAAATAAAATAAATGTGTTTGTATATTTAGAAATTCAAATTAAATTTTTTTTTTAACTCTTTTAATTTTATTTAAAAATATAAAATGATTTTAATAAAATTTAAAAATTATATTTATTTATATTTTTAGAAATACAAATTTTTTTATCTTATTTGAAATTTTGAAAATTTTATTTTAAAAGTATAATATTATTTTAATAAAGTTGGAAAATTATATTTATTTGTATTTTTACAAATATACTATTTTTAATTGATATTATTTTTATCTTATTTTATTTCAATGAAAAAATTATTTTTATAAAATTTGAAAATTATAAATTTTTATATTTTTAGTAATTTAGAATATTTGCAAAACTTGACATTCATTAAGTTTGTTAGTTTTTTTTTATTTTTTAAAATATGCTATTATTTTGATAAATTTTAAAAATATATTTGTTCATTTAATTTGGTAATTTTTTGAATTATCTATTTTTTGAGTTAATTTATTTAATTAATTAGTTATTTTTTATATAAAATATTAATATAATAAAATCTAAAAATATGTTTGTTTGTTTTTAAGTAGTATTAAATTCCTTCAAAACCTTCTATTTATCAGTTCTATTAGTTAATTAAAAATTTTTAAATGTATAATTTTAGATTTTTTTAATAGTATTTATTTATCAATGTTTTAGTTGTTAGCAATTATTAAAATATTTTTTTAAATTTCTTAAAAATTTGTTTTTCTAAAACTATTTTTTTTTTATAATTTTTAATTAAGTTTAAAAAAATTTAAACATATGTTTATTTATATTTTTTGTAATTTGAGATTTGCAAAATGCAAATTTTCTTAGTTAATTAATTGAGTTAATTTTTTACAAATGTAATATTATTTCAACTAAATTAAAAAAAATTATATTATTTATGTTTTAGTAATTTTACATTTTTATTTAAACATAAATATTGTTAATTTTTCGTTAATTATTTATAATATTTTCAGTTTGTTTTCTCCTTAATGTTTTTTAATAATTTTTTCAAAAATAAAATTATAAATATTCTCACAATTTTGTATGGGGCGAAAATCCATTGAATACTTTATATATTCTATATTTTTTATAACAATTCTAATATACTTTGTAATATTTTTAATATTTAAATATTAAAAAAAAAAATTACAAATTTTTGTTTGACTTAAAGTTAAAACACTTTTATCTACAATGTATACAATATCTAATCTACATAAACTTCAAAAATTCAACTCAAAATTAATGCGGACATACACACATGCCTACATACACACAAACATTTCTAAGTAATTAATTGAATTTTTCATTTCCTCTAAAGTAATTTTCCTGGCAATTTCCTGGTGTGTTGTGCCAATTTGTCAGACGCTAACTCCCAGGTGTTTACATGTACACTCACACATATACAAATTCATATGACACAGTTATACATTTGTGTATATTTATGTATATGTAAATATGCATGCAAGTATGGCTGCCATCAAAATCACGCCCAACAACACATCCGTCCAACTGTGCTGATGACTGTCGGCTGCTGGTGCAGCCGCAAAGCAACGTAAGAACACGCTACATCCTGTGACGCTTATAATTGTCTACATATTGACGGCGCTGACACCTGCTGAGCGCGTCGCTACTCAGTAGCGTAGCGTGTGTGTGTGTATTAAAGGGTTTGAATGAGTGTGTGTTGGTTTTTAGGTGTATGTGTTTGTTTTAAAGTGCTTGTGTTAGTATCATTTGGCATGTGTCGTCGGGGATTTGATTTGCGGCAACAAGCAGGTCTTTCTTGCAGCAAATGCTGAACTCTTCTGCATTACACACTTGTCGCCAATAAACATATGTACAAATCTGCGTATGTTTGTATGTATATGGTTGCATGTATTAGCTCACCTAAGCACGGATTTAGTAAAATTTTAATTACTCCGTCGGGTATTAGCAGCTACGTGTGCAGGATATGTGCATGTCGAGCGGAGATTTGCATGGCAGATTTAATTTTTAAGCTGTTTATAATCACAATGTATCTGAAAAGGTGTATGCATATAAGGAAATATATATAATACATAGTTATATGCTAGAAAACTCTTTGAAAATTCCTGCAAGCCATAGTTTTAATCCTTTGCTGCATTCCTCTGCGCTGCTGTGGTATTTAATAGCGCTTATTTGCTTGAAGCCGCACATTTCGGTTGCTTTGGGAAGAATCTCTTCAAGTTTTCGAAACGTAAATCTTTTGTCTGTCGTCAGGAGTTTGCGCGTTGCAAGAAAATCCTTGCTGCAAGCAGTCAAGTGAAAGAAATTCACACGCTTCTTGCAAGACTTGGTTGCAATGTTCTTTCTTTGTATGTGTGTAAATGTGTATTTGTGTGTATGCATTGACAATAAATTCGTAAAACTTCATTTTTACATACATAAATGATTTTTATACACAAAAGCAAACGCTACTTGCATATCCTTGGAACCCTTCGCCGCTTCTTCTACTGTATATCGCTGACTTGGAACACGAACTTTTCCGCCCTACCTTTGGCTTCACATTCTTAATACTTACATCTTTTCTTTCTTAATCATATTTACATATACCCTGAATGTGGTATTTCTATTGAATTTGACATAAATTTTTTAATAACCTGAAGGAAACGTGGGATACCTGATATTTCTATTTATAAATGAACCGGGTCGTTTAAGCCATCTCAGACTATATACAGGCGAACTAGTCCCTCAGTCTTCGAGATTTCGTTATGAAGTTTAAAACATGTGTTTTTTCTCCATGGAGCTGGTAATTTGTCGGAACTGCCGATATCAGAGCGCTATAGCATATAGTGGCCATACAAACTGACTGATCAAAAACAAGTCCTTGTATGGAAAACTTATTTATTTGATGCAATATCTTCTTGAAATTCGAAAATAATTATTTTCAAATGCTACGCTATGATCCCAGAAGAAATTATTCAGATCGGACCACTATAGCATATAGCTGCCATACAAACTGATCTAGCAAACTCAAGTCCTTACATGGAAAACTTTTTTGTTTGACAAGATATCTTTATGCAATTTGGCATAGATTATTTTTCAAGACAATACTACAATCCGTGAAGGTATTATTCAGATCGGACCACTATAGCATATAGCTGCCATACAAAGTGATCTAGCAAACTCAAGTCCTTATATGGAAAACTTTTTTGTTTGACAAGATATCTTTATGCAATTTGGCACAGATTATTTTTCAAGACAATACTACAATCCATCAAGAAATTATTCAGATCGGACCACTATAGCATATAGCTGTCATACAAACTGATCTTACAAATTCAAGTCCTTGTAAAGAAAACTATTTTATTTGATGAGATACCTTCACCAAATTTATCACAAATTATTTTCCCCAATATTGCTACAATACCTGAAGAAATGTTTTAGATCGGACCATTATAGAATATAGCTGTTATACAAACAGGCCGATAAAAATCAAGTTCTTGTATGGAAAACTTTTTTATTTCGCTAGATATTTTCACAAAATTTGGCAAAAATTATTTTCCAAGACAGCACTACAACCTCACAAAAAATTTTTCAGATCGGACCACTTTAGCATATAGCTGCCATACAAATTAACCGACCCAAAAAACCATTTTAAAAACCCTTTCATTCATTTTATTGCTATAAGAAATGCAGCTGTAAAGGGTATTATAGCTTCGCTGCAGCCGAAGTTAGCATTTATTCCTACTTTAAGTAATAAAGGTCCACAAACATTGCCCCTCTTTATCCTTTACCCTCTCTGTTGCGCCTTGCCGCCAACTCTACTTTGTTGCCACGAAAAACAACCACCGTTGCATATGCAACATATTGTGTGTTTTATTCGATATTTACATTTTCGTATTTAAGCTGCACGGCCACTGCATGCAAACGTTATTTTTGAAAAATTTTCAAAACAAGTTTAAGGCATGTCTGAGCGCTTAGTGAGTGTGCGGCGAGGTGAGTGAGCGCCGAGCAAAAAGTTGAGTGTTTTGCATAAAAGTATCGAACTGTAAATACGTACACAAAAACACATACACATACAGAAACAAAATTCAAAATATTTTCCTTTCCGCTTAGTGTTGCATATATTACGGCTACTGTTGTGGCATGCAACATGCAACATTTCAATACATATTATTAAACGCCACTGCTTTTTATGCACGTAAGCGCTTAAACGTGAGAATTTTTCACAATTTCTTCTTCCCACCATTCGTCACTTCCTTTATGCTGCGCATATCCTTTGTTGGACTACTCGTAACCGCTCGGCAACGTGACCTGCAATGCTGCCAAAAAATGTTCAACAAATATATGAAAATAACTCGTTATAAAAAGGCAACGAGTTCGATAAACAATGCACCGGACTTGCATAAAATGTTGGAAGGAGTAAAATAAAAAAGCAGAAACCTTTTGACTGACATCCTTTTTACACACTTGACAGACTTCACCACATAACGCTTGCGTGCAGGGGCAGTCTAGAGTGTGTAGCATGCCTTGTGCGCTATGCTATGCTAAACGAACTGGGGGCATGCGCATACGAACTAAATTGAGTGTGAAAAAATGTGCAGCGACATGTCAGAAATGGAAGCCTTTTTGTCGCCATTGCCACATTCTGGCTGTTGTTTTGCTAACTACCACACGGTTTAGATATTTTTTTTTTTGGAAATTTTAATCAGTGGTATAACTAAAAACAACTTTAAAGCTGCTTATGTTTTTTCTAATAGCTTTCATTTCAAAGCTACCGAAGCTTTCATTTAAAAAATACATAGTATTTTCACTTTTTTATAACCACTTTTATAGTAAGTACCTAGAATTATAGCTGAACGCGATAAAAATTGCTAAACATTTTCTTAAAAGCTTTCATTTCCAAAAGCTTTCGTTCAAAAAACTTATATAATTTCAAATAATTTTTGTTTAATCACATTTATTTATGCTTAGCATTGTATTTGGGTGCTCTGTAAATCGATGAAAGATATTTAAAAGCTTTTACTGGAAATCTCCAAAAACTTTCCTTCGAAATTGTATACAATTTTCAATTTGTAAGATTATATAACAATCAAATGGTGCTAAGCATTATAAATTAACTTTCTAAAAATCGGCGAAATATGGCTTACTAGCTTTCACTTGAAAGCTACGTAAGCTTACTTTAACTTTTTCGTGCAACCATATTAATATGTGCGAAACCTTATAACTGAAACCTTTAAAAACCCTTTTCGGTTTTTTTTTATAGATTCCAATATTTTTTAATTGTCACTTTTATGTGAACTTAGACAGAACTTTTAAAGTCAATTTAATTATTTTCTTACAGCTTTTACTTATAAGCTTTAACCAATTCCGTTCGAGTAATATCTATAGCTCAACTTTTTTTCTTATATTGTTACTCTTATATGCATATAGCCGTAGAACTTAAAGGTCAAAAGGTGGATTTCACTGTTTTTTACAGCTTTCACTTATGTAGAAGTTGCTATGGGTTGCCTTCAAGTAATAACTAAATTTGAACTTAAAAGCTCCCGAAGTTTCAGCTTGAACTTTAAGCTGCGAACTCTAAATATCGTTTTAATAGATTTCTACTACAAAATCATCTTTCATTAAAAAGCTCCAGAAGCTTATGCTTAAGAAATGGCTAGAATATTCAAACTTGAAAGCACGCAAAGCATATTCTTCTCAATTTTTGTTATAATGTAGTTTTATATCTAAAAGCTTCCAATATGAGCTAAGTCTTGTAATTTACAGCTCTAAGAATTGGTTCAGAAGTTTTTCTAATAGCTTTAAATAAAAAGCTTCTGAAGTTTAAGATCAGACTAATAGCTGAGAACTCAAAATGTTAGTTTAATATTTTGTCTAAAATTGTTCACTAAAAAACTCAAGAAGCTTCTGCTTAAGATATGGCTGGAATATTCAAACTTGAAAGCACGGAGCGCTCCTGAAAAAAATTTATTGCATTCTACATTCTCACACTTTTATTATTTTTTATTTTCTTCTCCTTTCTATCGCTTTAAACTTGTAGGCAAAGAAAGCTTTTTAAGCTCTAAAGGCTAGGTTCGACAGTTAGTGATGTCTCACCTCTCTCTAGCTCTCATTTATTATAATTTAACTGCAATCGTTATTCGAATGTTATGATATTTATAAAAGCATAGAAAAAAGCTCATAAGCTTCGATGAGCTTTTAGAACATTTTATAATTATTATTCTGCATATTATATAAAGATCTCACGGCTTATAAATATTTGAATTATGAATCTCTAGAATTGTCTTAAGAGATTCTCACGCTTTGCAGCATCGAAATCTCCACTGCTGACTATACTAATTTGTTTCTGCATCCTTAAAACTTAATCCCCTAAATGATATTATGCCCGTTACTTCAATTCTACTACCGTCATCCGTTATCCTAATGCGCACAATCACATTTATCTTCGGTCTAACGACTTCATTCCAATGCAATTCAGACCAAACAGACATTTGCTATCTCTATCACCTTCTACACTACCCCGGCGCGCATTGCAACTACCCGCTTTGCCCTACAAACCTCCGTCCAACGCTATGCTTTATGCACATCACTCGCCTAAATATTTTTCCCACCTTTGTTGGAAGGTCCTTTTTGTCCATGCAACACGGCAACAAGCACAGGCAGGCATACCTTTGCATAGGTGAGAAAAAAGTTCACACGCTCTTATCAGCGCCGACAGACACACGCTTGAATGCGAGGACGCTTAGAAATTACAAAGCAAAAAACAAAAAAAAGCAAATAGGACTCACACACACATAAAAAATGTGGAAAAAAGTTTGTGCCACAAAAACGCCAGCGTTACCGTCATTATAGCTGACTGTAGACTGAGTGTGGTTAGAGTGTGAAGGGTGAATGTCTACATATGCGAATTCCTTTGCACCCAATGCAGCTACTACCACAAAAACAACAACAGCAACGCATACTCATACCTTCATTGAATACCTTAAGTCCTTCTGCTCATACTTAATTTGCTGGCATTGATGTGTGAGCGGCATAATGAGTTTGTATATATGCATTTTGTATGAACTTACATTGTTCTTGTTGTTGTTGCTGTTGCTGTCGTAATTGTTTTGTTGAACTACAGTTACGTTGCATAGTAATTATTAGCTTGTCACTGGTATTTACATTGAAGGCAAACGCGACTTAAGGTGGGAATAGCAAGACTCCTTCAGCCACTCAAGCGATTTCACAACAACAATGAATGTGTGCGTGAAAACTTCTATAGGTGACTTATGGGAGCATGGAATTTGGTGACATTTGTTTAATTCCTAACTGCTTGTGGCAGATGTTTTACTTTTGTAATGCTTGAAGGCGTTCACGCTACTCCGATATGACTCTTGTGTGTGTATGTGTGCAAGAGAATAACATAAAATTATTAATTTAGGTGGACATATGTATGTTATGCAATGTGCTGTATGAGTAAATTATTGGGTTGGCAAAAATTTTCGTAACTACTAATTACTGTTATAATAAAAATAATTAAAGGTGAATGCAGCTTTCGGAAGGAGTGGAAGGGAGTTTTTCATTTAAATCTGAAATATTAAGAAAAAAAATTACAAGCTGGTTTGCACGAGCGAAATTTGACCCAAGAGAACTTTATACTTTAAATATGCTCATATGTGTGAAACTCAAATCAATTACAAGAAGAAAAAAACGTTAGTTTCGGAGCAACTGAATAATACCTTAGACAAATGATAAAGTAGTTCGTATGACAGCTATATGTTATAGCGAGCCGATCTGAACGAAATCTTTAGAGATTGCACGAATGCCTTGGCAAACTACTCAAGTAAAATTTCGTGAAGATAAGTCGTCAAATAAAAAAGTTTTTCATACAGCACCTTTATTTTGATGGGTCAGTTTATATGAGAGCTATATGCTATAGTGATCCGATCTTTAAAAAAATTTCATAGATTATAGCACTTTTCTGAGAAATCTTTCGTGCCGAATTTCGTGAAGATATCTTGTCAAATAAAAAAGTTTTCCTTACAAAAACTTGATTTTGGTAGGTCAGTTTATATGGCAGCTATTTGCTATAGTCTTCCGATCTAAACAATTTAGTCGAAGATTGTGCCGTTTCCTTAGACAACAATCGGTGCCAAATTTTTTGGGAGATATCTCGTTAAACAAAAAGTTTTCCATACGAAGACTTGATTTTGATCGCTCGGTTTGTGAGAAAGCTATATGCTATATGGTCTGAACTAAACAATTTCTATGTAGATTATACTATTGCTTTGAAAAATTATCTGTGCCCAAATTCGTGAATACATCTTGTCAAAAAAAAAAGTTTTCCTTAAAAAACTGGATTTTTACCGATTAGTTTGTATGGTGGCTATATGAATTCGCCACTTCTTTCTCTCACTGGCACGCGAACAGTTTGTATTGTGCCTGTGGATTCAAATTTTTTTCACTAGACGCTCAATTGTTGATCTAACAGGACGATTATGACGACCATAAATTGGACGTAGCGCTCTTAAAGTTGAGGCCATTGACTCTGAATTTCGGTAGTAAATTTTAAAAATTTCGATCCATTGTTGGATCGTATATCTTTCCATGATAAAATGACAAACCTTACTAAAGAGAAATGCCAAAAGAGCTGGAAAAAATATGGCGTCATTTGCTGTCCCTATCGGTCTACTTCTGGAGCTTCCTATTGAAAAATCCTTAGTCCAATATAGGCGGCTTCGAAAAACAAGCAATTTCTTGTGGAGCGAAAGACGTGTTCAAAATTTCAAGTCTATATCTCAAAAACTGAGGGACTATATAAGTACGGACAAATTGGTTTGGTTAATACGAAACCGTTCGTCAAGCTGTTCATTTATATAGGGTCCCCGGCGCTTCCTGCTGGGTGCTACAAACTTCGTTGTAAACTTAATATGTACTGCCATAAAGAACTATTGTTCAAGGTATAAAATAAACTGGTTTCTTCATAAAATAAAAAAAAATTATTAAATTAGGGATCTAAGTGAGCTGTTTGCATCAAAGCAAGATCCGTCAGTTCTACCGAGATAGAAGCTAGCACAAGAAAATTAGACTATTATAAGCATCGAGATCTATTCATGACCAAGTACTTCGATCTGGGTTTCAAGTATGGCTAAATTTGAAGGAATTAGGAGGAATGCTGCTAAGTTGCCACTACTTTGTTGAATACAAGTTCGGGTTTGCTGCGGTTATGTCGACCCGACTGCCGTGGAAACGGATCGATAATGGATTTGGTTCATTCTGACTTCAAAATAGTTCTTAATAGTTTTCTCAACTTAGAGAACTTTTTGAACTAAAGGCACTGTAATTAGTAGCATGAGCCTACGCAGCCAAGATATTGCTTCTCAGCAATGAAATTTGATTGTTTACTAAAGGTTTGGAAAGAAAGTAACATAAAGAACTGCGTTAGACGATCTGAAACTTAACGATTCAAAGGAGGATAGATCTCCAAAAGTGCAGCCCTTGGCCGCATAAAAACCGTGTCAATTCCGGTAACATAGAACCGGCTGTTGTGAGAATTGTAGCGTTGAAATTACGCAGCTTCGTTCTGGAGACTGTAGCAGGTCAAACTCCTACTTATCCAGAATCAACCGCAACATATCAAATATATGTCCAGCGTGCAACGAGTCCGCGTAAGGCACTAAACACCTTTGTGCATGCCCAGCTAGTCTTACATATATAACAACCCTCTTCCTATGGTCTAATCGCGTCGAAACTGCACGTTTCCTCGGCCTACCGTTGGATGATCTCGACGACAACTTATTTGAACTTTACCATCCTAATGGGAACTATATAACCATTACTACAACACTAGTTAGATGGTAATCTTATAGTTTTGGGTGGCTTTACGCCAAGTAGAGATTTAAACAATCATAATGCGGTTCACCAATGAAATGAAGCACCTGGCAATTTACATACTAAAGGTTCGAGAAGCAAAAACATACAGAAATATTGAGGAAGTGTTAATTTTGTAGTAGTTTCTGAGCTTCCGAGCGTTGTACGGCGAATAAAAAGTAAAGCAAGCAATTAGTATGTAATAAACTTGTAAGAAAAGTCTGATTTCGGAATTGCTGTTTCTTTGGTAGATGCTTGAACCTTTCAGTTACATATAACTGGATGTCTGAATAATAGGTTTTAACCTCTCAAAGCCGAAATTTTCTACTGAGAGTCACGGTAAACCATAATTCTGCTATTCTGAAATCATTATTGATTTCGACTTCCGGTTTTTATAGCCGAAATTGATTCACTTCCTCCCTAAGCAATTCTCTAGTGTATAAATTGCTTATTTATAAAATGTCTTTAAAACTTGTTTTTTATTATAAATATTAACAATTGTATACATTTCCGACTTCCTTTATACCTAAGACCCAAGAAAAAACCACTTGTATTATGTTGTGCTGTGGTTCTATGGCTCTTTGGCGTGACTCTTGCATTGCCATAAGTACCAACTTCTAAGCAGATGATTCATATTTTCTTTGTTTAGCACATTTTTTTTTTTGAACACACATCACTACTCACATATGCACGTACATATGCTATGATATTTATACACATACATACATACACATATGTATGTGTTTGTGTATATATTCGACTATATGTACTATATTTGCCACCGTCATTTGCGTGCGTTTTCTAGTTCAAACCGACACACATAAGCGTATACACATACACAAATATACATACATATGTTAGCGCACAATTGCTGTGCACACATGTCCTGCCTGCATATCCTTTTCGGTAATTTCATTGCTTACTTTCAACCAAGTGCATCTGCTGCATTTTTCCTCATAATTTGTGTCGTTGTTTATCACTCGAGCGCAGCAGATGAGCAAACGCTGAAGTAGAGAAGCCATGAAAGCAAAGCCGAATGTGTATACAGTGGGTAGAGAGTGACGAAAAGTGCACAAAAGATGAAAGTAAAAATTTTCGAAAATCATATATTGATTGCCTTAAAGTGATTTCATTTGCCACAGTTTACAAATATTTTTTTATCTCGAACTTGGTATATTGAGCTGGACAAAGAGTTTGTAACACCGAGAGAGAATTCAGAAGCTCTACATCGTTCTGAAATTTTGCACACATCTTTTTCACTCCGAGAAGTTACTCATTTGGCGGAACCGTAAATATCGGATCACCAATATAATTATGTAACTGCCCTACAAACCGAACTGTCAATTTCAAGTTAAGTTCAGGTATGGAAAACTTGTTAGTTTCACAAGATATCTTCACAAAAATCGACGTGGATTATTATTCGAGTTAACGCTACAATCTCCGAACTTATTGTTTGAATCGGATCACTATAGCATATAGCTGCCATACAAACTGAACGATCAAAATCAAGTCTTTATATGGAAAGCCTTCCTATTTGACAAGATATCTTCACGAAATTCGACACAGATTACTATTCAAGACATCCCATAATTTCCGGATAAAATTAATCAGTTCGGGTCACTATAGAATATAGCTGCTATACAAACTGACCGGCTAAATACAAAAAAAATATATTTTTATGCCATAAAAAATAAAACCGCGAATGATATTATAGCTTCGGTGCAACCAAAATATTTTTTCTTGCTTGTTTTTAGGATTTTCTACATATTTTTCTAGCAACCACACACTGTGCCTTTGCTTAGCCGGCTCTACTGTGCACGTGGTTTTTACTCATACTTGTTTGTGTATGAGTATACGTTTAGTGTGTCAGCATGCTGTGGCAGCTTGCCTGATTGCGCTCATGCCATGCCACCACTTTCAACTGTCTTCTAAACTGAGTGTGCGGTGTTTTGGTGTTATCCTCTGTTACGCGCTGCAGGTAGGAAATATTGCTCAGCGCTTCCTGTCGGCTAATGAGCATTGGTTGACTGTTGTTTTTGTTTTTCGAACTTGTTTGTTGTTGGATTTGGTTTTTTTTTGAATAGAGGCGTAGTAGAAGTTGTGCTGGTAGAACACGCGCACAAGCCAGAAACACAGCTGTCATCTGGCAATATGCGGATTTGGGATGCACAGAGATTACATAGATATGCACGAGTGTCGATATGTATTTGTAGATGTAAATAAGTGTATGTCACTTTTGGTTGATTTCTGAATGAGTACTATTTTGAGTAATATTTTTGAATGCTTTACCAGAAGTTGTTTAGTACAGCGCAGATTAGTTGTCATGATCTTTACTGAAAGGACTTTTTGGAACATATGTACATATAGATTATCGAATTTTAAGCAAAAACATAAAGCAATTTTTGTTTTATCAATCTGAAATTTTGCATACAAGGTTTTTTCACCGGAAATGTCCGAATCACCGACATCGGACCACTAGAGCATATAGCTGCCGTACAAATTGACCGATTAAAATTAAGTCTTTGTAGGGAATTTTTTGTTTTCTAAACAATTTCGATTTTGAATTTTTTTTATTAGACTATTAGAACCTTTGAAAGGAAATAGTAAAATTTTGTATGCTTTTTTCAAAAAGGGAAGAAATGAATTTTGTTTTCCTTATGACTCAATTACTCGGAAAAAAATAGTTTACTGCAATGCCCAGTGAAAAAGTCGGTTTTGTCGTATACTGTTATTCAACGAGTTAAATAAACAAATTTTTCTATTTTTACAAAAATATTTCACTTTATTTTCCTTTATTTGTGGTTATCTCAGTGACGCCCAATTGCGCTCAAATCGTCACATTTTTATTATCACGTGTTCCTTTATGACTTGGAATATTAAAACTTTCGCAGCGGAAGCAAAAAATTAATTACCGTTAATAACATCGTGTTGGAAATTAGTAAAAATCATTATTAATCATTATTTTTTGTTGCGCACACAATCACACAAAACGTGTAATCAGCAAAATCATGTAAAAAATTACTCAAAATCTATTATTAATGCATTCGTTATTATAAATTGTGCGTTTATTTATTCATACAAACTCGCTTTAAATATTTTATTTAATTTTCACACATAACCTCAATAAATTGCGCATGGAAAGGAGTTCTAAATATTTAAAAAGCGCTTAATGTTTAACATTTGTAAATACACAACGCTCGCGACCGCAACTCATTTCGACTTCATGCTCGCATCATATTTGTCATAGCTTAATTTGCACAAATGACTAATTTTGTGGTATTTATTAACGCATGAATTCATGAGTGTCGGCTGTAAAAGTCACACATCGAATTCCGATTTCAATTTTCATTCTTATTATTATTTTACACTGAAAGTTATTCATAAATTTTGCACCACAATTAATTACACAATAATTATTTATCGGCTTATAAAGTCGTGTATATGTATATGTACTATATATACATATAAAATATTCATAAACCTGCGAAGATCAATCTTTGAATCTCATTCATTATGCATAAATGTTTTAACATTATTATTTTTTGCTTAAAAATCGTGGTAATGTCATGAACTGCATGTAAATGAGCCCAGCGTGACTCACACACACCGACAACAGGCGTTTACACAGATTTATGTAGATAAGTATATGCTTTATTTGTGAACAGTTGCCTATACATACATATATGTTCGTACATATGTATTTTAAGATAGCAACAGGTTACACTTTTGTGGCTAAATAAATATGTTTGCGTAATTTTACCAAATTTGAATGCAAAATATGCAAACGAAAAGCGAAAAAATCATATGATCTTTGTAACGGGAAGATGTAAACATTGTGCTGCCATTTGGCGGGTGACTCAGAGGAATGACAAATTAAAATATAGATTTTTAACTGTTGTAAATGGTATTTTTAGTGTAGAAAATCGTTAATTTGCATATTAAAACTAGTAAATTATATTTAATAAAAAGAAAATTTGCAGTATTGTCTTTTAGGCATAATTTGGTAGAGCTTAAATAGCAGCAATTATCAAATGGTTTCGCAAATTATTTTTGTAATTGGTATTTTGTTATTTATTGGTTATAAAGTTGAGCAAAATGAAAGATTTGAAGTGCAATAATCTTATTTTCAAACCAGAGTTTTTATTTATTGTATTTTATTTGTGTTTAATTAAGACAAATAAAATTATTTTACTTTATTTTTACAATTTGTTTATTACATATTGTGCTTTATGTTATTTTTCTAATATAATTAAAATTAATTTCCAAAATTATGTTGTTTTCAATATTTGAATTTTTAATTTTTCAAACATTTTTTTATAACTTAGATCTTGTAGTTATACATATGCACATGTAATCATATAAATAATTTTTTTAAGTTATTATTTAATAAAAAAAAAAAAATAAATGTAATGTCTATTTATTTTGAGATTATTTTATAATTATTATTCGATTTAATTTTCGACTACTAATTTATTATTTTTTTTTAATCAGTTTATTTATTTCTTTTACTATTTACTTTTCACTTTTTATTTATTTCCCTACTTTTTTTTTAATTCTTATATATATATTATTTTATTATAATTTTTTATAATTATATATTCATATACTTTACATTTTTACAAAGCTTCGTTTTACAAGACCTTTTTGTTGCCTTTTAACCACCCTGTTTTATTTACATAAATTGTAAACAAAATAATATTTGTCATACGAATTTATGTGCATGATATTGCTGCGAATTAAAGAACAATTAAAATTATAATTTAAAATATTCTCTCGAGTCAACCACAGCTTCCCAAATACCTTTCTAAGAGTTTTAAACAAAAACAACCTAGCAAAAAAAACATATTTCTTTTTTATTATTACCATGCAAAAAATGTAAAGTTCAGAGTTCGCCACCAAAATATTCCCCCAGCATCATCGAGCCAAACACATTTCTTAGAAATAATAACAAAAAGAACATAAATGGCAAACAAACTTTTCAAAAGTCAATATTTATTTGCAGTATTTTGTCAAGAATTTACGCTTGTTATGTATTCCCTTCGAGTTGTGTAAACTTTCGTAAGATATGCAAATTCTCGTGACTTCTTGACCTGCGCTAAGCTAAGTAAAAAAAATGTGCCACGCGAAATAATATAAAACGAGCAATGCCAACAAACCGCAAAGCGACCACAAAATGCTGCAACTTTCTTATTGCCTGTCTCTTCGAAGCTTCAAGTGTGTCATATTTTCTAGCTTGGTGGCGGAGAAGCGCAGACGCAGAGTGTTGGAGTGCGTTCAAGTAAGAAATTATTGTTTTTCACTACTTATTTATTGCAAACTTCTGCTGAAGTTTGTGCGCCTCCAAGTGCGCAAATATTTGCCAGACTTATCAGTACGCGTTGCGGCATTCAGGCGCGGGATTTGCATATTCCACCCACAGCAAATATAAACAAAATAACAACAAGCGCGTGCTCGAGTTCCTGGCGAAGAAAAAAAAAAATTCACGCATAAGAATGAGTAGCTTATCTAATATTTAACTGTTACGTTGTGTGGCAGTTGTTAATTAATGGACACGCTGATAAGCGCTAACAAACAAAGCTTTGTCGGTTGGCAGACGACAGAGAATGCGTTGTTTCAAGGTGAGCTGTGCGCCACGAGGGTGGTTTAGAAAGTCTCTGTGACTATGAAATTACTATAAATATATATTTAGTAATACTTTAGACAGACAGATGAGCTTTCACACTAATGAAATCTTTCTTACATACCTAAGTTTTGTTATCCATTTGAGTATGATTTAGAGATATTTGTTGTTATTCAGGTGTTGAAAAGCTTTCCGAGTAATGAAAGTTGCACTGCTTTGAGCTTTCAGCAAATTAAGAGCTTTTTTTGTATTTTTTTTTTTTTTTTTTTTTTGTGGTGTATATGCAAAATTATATATATTTAAAAATTATTTAGAGCTTTCACTCAAAGGAAAGCTTGCACTTAGATGAAAGCTTTGCTATAAAGCTCATGTACGCCAGTATGCTTTTTAAAGTTTGCAAGCTGGTAAAACTGCAAAATTTTGTAGTACGGCTTGTGAAATCTTCAATTTTAACAAAATTTCTCGACAACGAAAACTAACTTACAGCTGAATCTTTTATAAATGAAACCTGGTTCTTTAACATTAGCAATAAAGTAAGAAATTCGCTTATTTGTAGTTATTTTGTCACCACACCTGAGTTGGCATACAAATTTAGCAGAGCTTTCACTTTTTATGAAAGCTTTTTGAGCATAAGCTTTCACTCAATTGATATTTGTATTGCTCAAGTGTGTAAAAGCTGGTGCACTGAAGTAAATTTGAGTTTCGAGTAAATTTTGAGCTTTCACTATATTCGAATCTCATTAGTTTGATTAAAAAATTTTAATTAATTTTTATATGTGGTTCTATTTGATTTTATAGAAAGTATATAATAATGGCTAACGCTGAAGCTATTTGGTATTTCAACTACTACTTTATCACTCCGATGGCTGTCGCTGGGTTCTAATTTATTTAGGGTATGCTTTCGAGATTAAACATTACAATGTCACTGTTTACAATGTCAAGTAATTTGAAATATTTAATTAGTGCGACGGCGTCTAAAATTTAAATAAGCATTTAACTTCAACTAAATTAAACAACAAAATGGGGCACAATTTTCCATTCAAGAAAATTAGTAATGAGCAATTAAAATCGCAAAGTCAATATCCGGTCAGGTGAGAGAGGTCAATGTGTTTATGTAAACGCATGTGGGCATGTGTATATACTTTTTGTATATTGTATATATTTATGTATATGTATATACATATGTATATATGTACCAGTATCTGTATATAACTATATATTTGTTTTTTTAATGTCAATAAATCGTTGAAAAGCAAATTAGTTAATGCGCTTGAGTACTTAAGTACTTGTAAAGCGTATACATACAAAGCTAATTACTTTTAAATACAATATATTTATATATTTAAAACAAAAAAGCACATAACATAATTGAGAAAAAACAACAAAACCCATAATACCCTTCACAAATAAAGTAGTTTTCCATATGAGAACTGGGTATTGTTCGGTTAGTTTGTATGGCAGCTATAACCTATAGTGAACCGATCTGCACAATTTTTTCACGATTTATACCGTTGGCTTGGAAAGTTATGCACGTAAAGTTTCATTAAGATCTCTTCACAAATAAAAAAGTTCTCCATACGAGAACTGGATTTGGTTCGGTGAGTTTGTATGGCAGCTATATGCTTTTGATGTCCGATCTAAATAAATTTTTCACAGATTGTGCCTTTGCTTTGGATAATAATTCACGCCAAATTTTGTGAAGATATTTCGTCAAATATAAAAGTTTTCCATGCAACGATTTTATTTGGATCGTTCAGTTTGTATGGCAGCTATATGATATAGTGGCCCGATATCGACGGTTCCGATAAAAGAGCAACCTCTTCGAAGGAAAATACGGTATACAAAATTTTAAAATGATATCTCACCCTCAGCTTGTTATGCTAGTAATTTTTATAAATATTTTATAGCGTTCCCGACATTTTCATCTTGGTATCACAAGCTTCGTTTACCTTTCCTATACTATTCAGGGTATAAAAACAAACTCATACTTTGTATGTACTTGTATTATGAACTTGTCGATTCGTTCGCAAATCCCTCGCCATCTAAAACTATCTAAACCATGTATCTACCAGCTTTTCAATAGTCACTTGTGCAGTGAACTAGTCAGTCACACTATCACCATTCGGCATGCAATTTGCATGAGGATAAATGCTGCTTTTTTCTACGCTTTACAGTGCTATTATTCAAAGTACAATAATAATTGCTTTGATTATTAGTGTTAGTGTTGTGTTGGCTGTCTGTCACCGAAGTGTTTGTGTGTGTGTATGCCTAGCTGACTCATTTGCGCATTGAAGCATGGCTTTGTTAGTGTCTCTTTACGGTAATTTATATTTATTTATTTATTTTCTAGCAGTTACCTTTTCATTACTTCTCCATTTGTGTCAAACATGCTCTGATTCCTTGCTTTTGAGCGCAGGTGAAACCGCAACACTGACAGTCAACTGACAATGTGTGACGAGACGTGTTTAATTGGCGTATTATTGAGTTATAAATTAATATTTTTTAAATAGTAGAGAACAATATAGTTTTGTAAAGCTTTGTTGTTAATGAAAGCTATTTTTGGTGAGCTTTCACAAATTAGAGAGCTTTCTTTGCTATTTCAAAGGTATAAATATATTAGCAAATTCTAATTTTGAGAGCTTTGCTGCAATGAAAGCTTTGATGTTTTGAGCTTTCACTATTTTGAGAGCTTTTTTCTTCAAAATTTCAATGGTATTTTGAGAGCTTTTTTCTTTAATAATTTCAATGGTATAAGGAGAGTAAAATATAATTTTTGATGTCAATGAAAGCTTCGATATGGGGAGCTTGCACTATTTTCAAATTTAAAAAAGTAGTAGAGGAGCTTTGGTGTAAGATAGGGATGAGTTTTCACTATTTTGAGTATATATGCAAAATCAATTTTTTGGAGCTTTGGCATTAATGAAAGCTTTGCTATAAGAGTTTGCATTATTTTACAACATTTGTTGCTATTTAAATTGTATAAAAATGGCAAACTAAATTTCTTGAGCTAACAAAAGCTTCGTTATGGTGAACTGTTACTATTTCGAAAGCTTTTTTTGGAACTTTGGCGTCAATGAAAGCTTTGTTATGGGAGTTTTCATTATGTAACAGCCCTTTTTCCTTTTTAAATAATATAAAAATAGCAAACTAAATTTTTAGAGCTTGCGAAAACTTCGTCATGGTGAGATTTCACTATTTTCAAAGCTTTTTTAAATTATTTCAATGGCATGAAATAGTCAAAGTTTTTTTTCTTGAAGTTCCGGTAACAATAAAAGCTTTTTATGAGGGTTTTTAATTGCATAAAATATTATAATAAATTGCTTGTGCTGAGCTTTCACTCAATAAAGAGTAAACTTTTACGAAAGCATAAATAAAATTATTTTTTGAACTTTTACGTGTAGACTGAGCTTTTACTGATTTTTCTAACTTAGTAATTACCGTCAGATATGTAAATATACATACATATATAAAATTCTAAAAAGCTTTTGTTCTTCTGTCTACTTTATTTATTCCAAATAACTGTACTGATGATAAACAATATTACTTGAGATATCTCTTTTATCTTAATTATGTTTTTTATAATATTTCAATAATATATTAATAGCAAAATTTTGTTTTTGGAGCTTTTTTTGCCAATGAAAGCTTTTGGTAGTTATACTTTCACTGTTTTTTGGATTTTTTACTATTACAAAGATTTTAAAAAATTCTTTTTACAAGCTTTCACATAAGAAAATGCTTGATATGTTTAGGAAGCTTACAACTTTTTTTTTAGTTTTATTTCGAACGTAGTTCTATAGACTGAGCTTGGAGACTGTCTTCGATGAAAGCTTCAGCTTTATCTAAGCTTTCATTTATACTTTCTAAAGTTTTTTTAAAGAGCTTAGAATTTTTAAAAATAATAAGATACCAACTCATACTCAAAAATACTCATATAATACAGTGAAAGCTACGGCAAACCTCCGAAATGCTTCCACAAACTTTTAGAGTGTTTGTATTATAGAAGAAAAGATATTTGTTAATGTCTCGGTACACGAATTCTTTGGAGCATTCGCAGCACAATCAACTTTGAGCCTTCAACTCATTTACTGCTACCTTTCGTAGTTGAGCATTCATGGCTGCACATGTCATTGTGCATAGTTTGCATGTCGGTGAAAATAGAAATTTCGTGCTAAAATTACCTGAAAATCGATAGGCAGAAATACATTACTGCCCCAAAGCTACACAAAACAAACAAAGACAACAAAAAAGCAATGGCCGTAGCCAGTCTGACCGGCACGGTATAATTTGTAAGGCAGCAAACACATACGGAAATGACGCTGGGAAACCCAACAAGTGCAGGTCAGCATGTAATTGCCCTACATATGGGCTATAATACGACAGCTGAAAAGAACTTTTAGTAAACACCTTTACAGTCAAAAGGGTGCAATTTTCTACCTCAAAAATCCGTAAGCGGAGAACCAATAATTTTGAAAATATAGCACTGCAACGCCTAAAAGCATGCAAAATAAGGCAATCATTTGTTTTCGCCAACCTTGAGCGCCAGCTAGGTGATGGTGTGCGCCTAAAAATATACTTATTACACACTCCTGAAACTAACTTCCCTCTTAATCATCATAAATATGTCAGCCGTAACTATTTTTTGAAATTTATTTTTGATCCCGCCTTCCCTTAGCCTCATTGTTATGCCTTGCTTCACAATAAAAGGCCGCTTTACCTTGGAAACAGCGCCACAGCTATACAACACAAAAGCGCGTCCCACCACTGCAATGCGCGCTAAAGCGCTTTTTGGGGAATTGCTAGTGGCCACAAACACCCTTCGGTATGCGCCCTCTCTTTTCACGCTGCCAAAATAAACACTCACACACTTGCAAACAAAGAATAGAGCATGGAAAAACGTCAACACTACACCAACCAAGCGCTCGTGTATGTGAAATTTAAGTTAGTCGACTTTTAGGCGCCACAACCTACAACCTCATTATAGCTTTTAGCAACATTGCCGCAAGGTCACGAGCAACGGCTGAAGTGCAAAATAAATTGAATTGAATTTCCTCAATTGAATGGCACTAAATTGATGAGTGCTGGTTATACTAGCAGCAGCGCAGGAAAGTAAATATTTTCATTGAATTTGGTGGAATTTGATAGTTGTGAATGGGTTGATGTAAAAATAACGAATTGTTAATTTTTTTTCCAAATTTTTCTTTTTAATATCAAGTTTCCATTTCAAGTTTAAATTTGTGGACTTAGATTGCTTTTAAAAACGTCACATTAGGTAAATGGTTTGAGCCTCTGCTATTTTAAGATTCTCTTGAATTGGTGCATGTCTTTGATAGAATCAAAGTTGAGCCTAATTGTAGGCAACAATTCATTGTTAGAAAATTTCAGACAGACAATTGTCATAAATGTATATACATAATTTACAACAGATGTGGCTAACCGCCGTTTTTTTATTAATTCCTTTGTTGTTTCCATACTGGTTAATTACCAAAACTTTCCATTGTGGCCTACATTTAGGGTGTTGTGAAATTTTTGTGTCATGAAAATGAATGCAAAGCCATCAAAATGTGGTAATGCCGCACAAAAACAAGTTAGCTTATTAAATAAAAAGTAATTTTTTCAAGATATTGAGCTCATCTCAACGAAAGTTGTATAAAACTAGGTGTTCGGATCGACAAAAATTCGAGAAATCAGCTAATTCCATAGTTTTCTCCAAAAATTTCGGCTAACGGAAGTTAAAGTTGTATACAACCGAGTGTCTGGGTCGACGAAAGTTATGAGAAGCTAAATATATAGAATAGTTTTCAATGTTTAACATAGATAAACAATTTCAAAGCCAAGGTATGACTTTCACTACATTTCTCCTCACGGTTTTGTTCTAAAGTAACGCAAACCTGAAATACCTCATGCGCCCAATGAATCTCCAGGGAAGAAGCAAAACGATGCCGCCTTTAAATAAGTTTCCACAACCCCCACCGGAGTTGCACCATGGGAGAACCTACCCACGAGAAGAAGACAACAATAGCGCACAGCTGTCGACGAAAACCTTGGGAAAGCGCCCATCAGATTCGAGGCCTGGAAGATTTTGAATATGAAGTACTGGAAACGCGGGACGGATTAGTTTGACAAGCTGGTGTGGGCAGTCTTCCATCACCTAAGTAGGTAGATTATGAAATAATGAACCAAAGATGAAAAAAAATATAAGAATTCCACCAAACTGAGTTATGGGAAATTTGTGGAATCAGGTTCACAAAGAGCCCAAGTTTTCTGTGGTCACAATTCTTAATCCCTGTGGTCTGAAATCTGAGTACGATCTTCAAATAGAATTAAACATTTTGTTTTCAAAGTTTGTCAGGCTGAAGTTAAAGACATCACAAAACTCAACTCAAGATCTACCAGGAGCTATTAAGCTCTTGCTAAAACTACCTGAAAGGAACCTATTTCTGTAACTGCTTTTAATTCACTTTAGTTAAGACTCGCCCGGAATACAATAGTAAGTTTTCATATAGCCTGAAGAGGGAAGTTTAGGTTTTTCACGAAGTTTGAAACGCTTTGAAGGCAGTGTCATGTATATACGTGATCTAGTTCCTCAGGTATAAATCTAAAATTGCATACATCCTTTTCCTCCCAAGAAGCTGTTGATTTATTCAAATCGTAAATATCAGACCACTATAGAATATAGCTCCCATACAAACTGATGGATCAAGTCATTGTAGAGAAAACTTTTTAAGTTATTGAGATATCTTCATGAAATTATGCACAGAGAATTTGCCAAAAAAAAATGTGCTCCGAAATTGTAGAATTTCCGAACGAATTACTCAGATCGGAGCACTATAGCATTAGCTGTTATACAAACTGATCGATCAAAATCAAAATAAAGATTTTTTTACACCATTTTATGCTATAAAAATTGCATCTGTGGAAGATATTGCAGTTTAGAGACGCCAAAGCGAACGTTTTTTCTTTCTTGAGGTATTTAGAGCTCTCGGCGAGAGTAGCTGCTCTCTTCAATACTGAGACTGAAAATTACTGCTCTTAATTTACATATTCTGAGCGAGTTTTTGAGAGCTTTATTTTTATAAGTTTGATAAAAAATATGTAATTTCAACTAGAAAAAACTCCGTGTTTCTTTTACTCCACTGCTTTACAGAGCTCCGCTTGTACCGGACAACTAATAACATACTCATTGCTGGCTTATCTCTCGCATCACATCAAAGCCGTGACAATTTGTAAGCAAAGCGAAATTGCAAGATCGTAAATCACAGCGTTTTCTCAGAATTCCAAGCGTCATATGACTTCACCGGCTCGTCAGCTGGTCCACACTCAGCCCAACAGTTGTTGACGCGCCATCATTTAGTCACATGGACAAGAAGGTTGTCTTTATGACATTTCGTTGTTTTTACAATGAAGCGCATAGATAATTTATAAGTTAATCTAAACCTGTTAAAGGCTCAGTAGAAAAAGACAAGGTAAATGTAAAGCGAGACTGACTGAGACAAGCTGACCGAGGTGAGGATATGTTGGACTTTGATTGGCGCCTGAGTATGAAAGCGCAAAAAAAGTTCTAATGAGTGGCGACTGCATACTTATCAGTCGACTAAAATAAGTAATGCTTATATCTAGATCTAGATAGAAAAAAGTTGGAATGAAATAAAATAAAAGCCGCTGATGACTTCCTTCCTCACCTGCGACTTTTCTCTTTTCAATGCAAACAGACGAAATTAAGTAGAATATGGCAAACGGATGTGAAATGCAGCAAAAATCGTCGAACCGACGAATAGACACGAGCAAGTAGCAAGCAACCGGGAGCAAAAATAGTCTGCAATGCCGGTGAGTGAATGCAGAAGCTGCAACACCAGCAGCAGCCACAACAAAAGATCCGTCTGCCGCTGGAAAAGGGGAGAAATAAAATATTTGAAGACGACTGTGTGCGAGTATTCTGCGGCAGCGTAATGGCTGTTGGCGTCAAGCTAAGGAAACTGGCAGAATTGAATTGGTAACGGCTGAGGCGTTGCAGGCAGGCTCCATAACGCCAAGTTGGCTTTGCTATAAAACAGGTTTTCCACAGTAGTAAGAATTGAATTAGTTAGCAACAGCGAAGGTATGCTGCAGTTGAGACATTTCTGTATGTGTGTGTGTGTGTTTATACATATATGTATGAAGATGAGAATGTGTTTTTGTGTGCGCGTATGTTTCTGATTTATTAGGCACCTTTTTGGTGGCATTGTGCGGATTCAAGTTGGATTGTGGCACGAGAATATCTAATACAATGGAATTATTTATACAATTAAGTGTAGTATGTAGCTGACAATATGGCATATACTCGTATATAAAATGACAAAAAAAAATATATTTAAAGTAAGTAAAGGAAAGATAAAGTAAGAAGTAGAAAATTTTAGCAAGTAGAAAACCGACACAAATGGCAGAAAGTAAGTTACATTTAAAATAGTGGAAATTCAAAAAAAAATTCAATAAATGTAATAAAGTTAAAAAATATTAGGAAAATTAAAAAAAAAGAAAGAAATATAAAAAAATGAAATTAATTTTAAAAATATATTAAAAAAATATAAAATTAATCGTGAATTAAAACAAAAATTTAAACTGAATAGATATAAAATTTAATAAATTCCAAAAAACCTATATGAAATATGCATAAATATAATTTATATACATAATTATTTTGCAAAATTTATTTAATTAATTTAAAAAAAAAAAGAAATACAAAATTAATCGCAGATTGGAAAAATAATTAAAACTGCATGGAAAAAAATTAAAAAACTTCCAAGAAAACTATGTAAATATAATTATAAAATTTTTTCCATAAATTATAAATTTTTTCAATTAAAAAAAATTACATAAATTATATTTAAATTTAATTCCGCGATAAATTTTATATTTTTAATTAAAAATTTATGAAAAGAAAAAAATGAAATTTTTTTGTATTTTAATATTATTTTTTTTATTTTTATTTAATTCTTATAAAAAAGAATTTTATATTTTTAATTAAAAATTTTACGAAAAGAAAAAAATATGAAATTTTTTTTTATTTTTAAATTTTTCTTAATTTTTTTAAAAAAAATTAAATAAAATTAAAAAAATAAAAATTTAAAAAATACAAAAAAAAAAATTTAAAACTAATTTCCTTAAAATTTAAATATAATTTATGTAATTTTTTTTAATTGAAAAAATTTATAAAATAAAAACTGAATACAAACAAAATTTAATAAATTCCAAAAAATTATGTAGAATATAAATATACTTTATTTAACTTTTCTTTTAACTCTTTTTCATAAACTTTTTTAAATCTCCTTTTTTTATTTAAAAAAAAAATAAACATACGAAAAATAATATTATATTTTTACTCTTTTTCATAAACTTTTTTTATATATTTTTTTTAAATCTGTTTTTGTTTATTAAAAAAAAAATATATACACACAAAAAATTTTCTAATTTTTTTTCTTTTCATACAATTTTTTAATTAACAAATACTGAAAAATATAAAACTTATCGCGGATTAAAATTTAAATATGATTTATGTAATTTTTTTATTGAAAAAAATCTATAAAATTAAAACTAAATACAAACAAAATTTAATAAATTCCAAAAAATTATGTGGAATATAAATATAATTTATTTAATTTTTTTTTAACTTTTTTTCATAAAATTTTTTTTATATATTTTTTTCAAATCTGTTTTTTTATTAAAGAAAAAATAAAAATACTGAAAATACAAAAAAAATCATATTTTTTTTCGTTTCATAAAATTTTTTAATTAACAAATACTGAAAAATATAAAACTAATCGCGGATTAAAATTTAAATATAATTTATGTAACTTTTTTTTATTGAAAAAAATCTATAAAATTAAAACTGAATACAAACAAAATTTAATAAATTCCAAAAAATTATGTAGAATTATATTTATAGAATTTATTTAATTTTTCTTTTAACTCTTTTTCATAAACTTTTTTTTTATTTTTTTTTAAATCTGTTTTTCATCATATTTAATTTTTCATAAATAAATAAAAGTTTTTTGTGTGAAATTCTTCTTCATCTATACTAATATTATAAAGATAAATGATTTGGTTGCTTGTTTGTTTCAATTGAATAGGTTCCAAAACTACTCGCCGGATTTGGAACATGCTTTCGTCGTTGGGAAGCTACACTCTCTCTCCTGAACATTGGTAAAAATGTCCTAAAAATTCCTTACATAGGTTGCGCTGCGAATAGATGTTCGCAACTCATCGTGTATATGAGATCCTCTTCTCCCAAGTGGAGTTATTTGCCAGTTACTTCAATATGAAGAACACCTCAGCCGAAAGTCATCGTATTCTGGTCGCTCTGAGCGCACTTTCCAAGAGGTTTTTACGATTTAAAAGTGATAGTTTTGGTTTGTAAAGCAAAAAACGCACTGGGCGGTTAAAAAAATGTTAGAAGATGAGGAACTGGAAGCAGTACTCGCTGACAATTATTGGTGAATACAAGGAAAGCTCGCAAAATCTATGGGAGTCACTTAAGAAGCCATTTAAAACCTTTTGAAGGCATTCGGATATATTAAAAAGCGAGAAAATTGGGCGCCATATGTATTGAATCTACAGATGTTTAAAGATGATTTTAAATGTTTAAGATGCTGCTGGAAGAAGTTGTTTTTGCATCGAATTTAGTCTGATGATAATGAAAAATACATCTATTAAGGCAGCGCCAAATGAATTTATCAAATAAAATGCCTCTTCAAAAATTCGCGAAACGCGCCTTTTTCTTTCTGACTTGCAAGTGGCTATATTTCCTTAACAGTCCCGTGTGAACACGTCCTTAGTCTGCTGTTTCATGTAGCCTTATTTTTAATAACCAAAGGTATATATAGTATTTGTACACTTCTTTGTGATTAAGCTGTATTAAAAATAATTCAATTTAAGCACGTCCACTTACTTTCTGCAGCAGCTCAAAAGCTTGCACTTTAAAGTGGGTCTGAAAAGTTTGCCACTCTGCCACTTGCGTTAACAAATTACAGCTTTATTTCTGCTGCCTTCAATTTTTTTTGATATTGTCTTTTTTTTGATATTTTTTTTTTTCGATATTTTCTTTTTTGTTGATATTTTTTTTTATATGTAACTAGGTTTTTCCGCGCCCAACAACCCACTTTTGTTGCCTTTTCTGCTGTATACATATACTTAAGTGATTACTATTGCAAACATACACACAAACACACTAACATGCATCACAATGACTTTTAACACGTGTGCAACCCTGAAAGTTGTTGTTGTCGTTGTTATGCGTTAATTGCAATTTTTTGTTTATACTTTAAGTTGCCGTATTTTTATTTGATTTCATTGTTTTCTTTCATTTCATTATTACTTTTATTGTTTATTTTAACTTTTCCTCCTCAACTGCTCAGTACTGCTGTTAACCGCTTTGTGTTGTTGCTGCTGTCGTTGTTTGTATGTATGTCAGCGCCTTTAATATTTTATTTGCCATTTTTGTTGTTGTTATTGTTGTGTGCTCTTTATTATTGCAGCTACATTGAAGTGCAATTTTCGCAAAGTTTTAAAGTTTATTTGCTTGCCACACACTGTGTCTGCTGTCGGCGGCCACCACCTGATGAGTGGCAAAAGGCAATTAAAAATTGAAAATTAAGGTTTTTACGTTTTCGTTAATGAATGGCGAGATACTTATGCAATACTTGTATATAAAGGTATTTGGCGCGCCTTGGTCGATTTTTGTTTTTTCGTGTTGAAAATGCAAATGGTGTGGTTGTTGTTTGCTGAGTGGGTTGCCTTTGATGCTGAGTATTTTAATTTTTAGTATTTGCTTTGTATTTATTTATTATGATTTTTTTTTTTTATGATTGATTTTTTTATTTATTTATTAATGATTTTTTTTTTATTTATTATGATTTTTTTTTATTTATTATGATTTTTTTTTTATTTATTATGATTTTTTCTTTATTTATTATGATTTTTGTTATTGATTTTTTAGTGATTTTCTTTATTTATTTTTTAATATTTTTTTTATTTTATTATTGTGATTGTTTTACCTTATTTTATATAATTAAAAGTTTTTTTTTAAAGAACTTTTGTATATTTTATGTTATATTATTATCTTTGTTTAAAAATTATAAAAAATTTAGTTATATTCCAAGTATTGATCATTTGAGCTGAAATTTTTAATTTCTCTGCCAATTTGTGGCTTCCAACCTAAAAACCTACGCCAATTTTGCGATCAAGATTGAAACAAGCCAATGTTTGTCATTCTATTCTGATGTGAACCGTATTCCAGTTAGGGCGTGCTGCATCGGCTGGAACAAATGGTAGTCAGCAGGTGTCAGTTCGGGACTATAAGGCGGGGGTGCCAAAAGTTTCCAGCTACAATTTTCCAAATAGTTTTTAAATAGGCTTGCAACATTCGGCCGAGCGTTGTCACGCGAATGGCGAATTTTCAGCAATAGATCGTTTAAATTTGGATGACTTGTCGTTGGTAGCGTTTGCCAGTAATGAATTTACCCGACTTCTGACTTAACCAGCATATTACATACCTTGGCGTCATGAATATTCGGCTTTGTCGTTGATTGGCTGGTTGACCAGATTTCACATATAATTTTTTCATTTAGGGCTATCAGCATTGATTCATTTTTCATCACTTAGACTTAAACCGATGCAAAAACATCTTTTCCTGACATGCAAAATCGTCTATCCGACTGCCTTTAAAAGCTTTAAAGTGAGTACTTGAGTGACTTCCATAGATTTTAAGAGCTTTTCTTGCATTCACCAAGAATTTTCATCGAGTAATACTTCCGGTTCCTCATCTTCAAACCTTTTCATTAGCCGAACAGTATGTATTTAGCCTTGCAAGATAAATTATAAAGCTAAAAAATACTTTTAAAACCAAAATATTATCACCAAAATATGATCACTTTCGGATATTAAAATTATATAAATTATATTTATATTCCACATAATTTTTATACTCTCGCAACAATGTTGCTAACGAGAGTATTATAGTTTTGTTCACATAACGGTTGTTTGTAAGTCCTAAAACTAAAAGAGTCAGATATAGGGTTATATATACCAAAGTGATCAGGGCGACGAGTAGAGTCGAAATCCGGATGTCTGTCTGTCCGTCCGTCTGTCCGTCCATCCGTCCGTCTGTCCGTCCGTCCGTGCAAGCTGTAACTTGAGTAAAAATTGAGATATCATGATGAAACTGGGTACACGTATTCCTTGGCTCCATAAGAGGTTAAGTTCGAAGATGGGCAAAATCGGCCCACTGCCACGCCCACAAAATGGCGGAAACCGAAAACCTATAAAGTGTCATAACTAAGCCATAAATAAAGATATTAAAGTGAAATTTGGCACAAAGGATCGCATTAGGGAGGGGCATATTTGGACGCAATTGTTTTGGAAAAGTGGGCGTGGCCCTGCCCCTACTAAGTTTTTGTACATATCTCGGAAACTACTATAGCTATGTCAACCAAAGTCTACAGAGTCGTTTCCTTCAGGCATTTCCATGTACAGTTCAAAAATGGAAGAAATCGGATAATAACCACGCCCACCTCCCATACAAAGGTTATGTTCAAAATCACTAAAAGTGCGTTAACGGACTAACAAAAAAGGTCAGAAACACTAAATTTTACGGAAGAAGTGGCAGAAGGAAGCTGCACCCAGGCTTTTTTAAAAATTGAAAATGGGCGTGGCGCCGCCCACTTATGGACCAAGAACCATATCTCAGGAGCTACTAGACCGATTTCAATGAAATTCGGTATATAATATTTTCTTAACACCCTGATGACATGTACGAAATATGGGTGAAATCGGTTCGCAACCACGCCTTCTTCCAATATAAAGCTATTTTGAATTCCATCTGATGCCTTCTCTGTATAATACGAGTATAAACATTAGGAACCAATGATGATAGCGGAATAAAACTTTACAAAAGTACGGTATTTGAAAAATATGTAAATGACGTATTATGAAATCTCGATTATCACTTTACCATGCGAGAGTATAAAATGTTCGGTAACACCCGAACTTAACCCTTCCTTACTTGTTTTTAATTAAATTTTACTTAAAACAATTTCCTTAAAAAAAATGTTCTGTCCATTACCAATCCAAATCCAGCGTAAAATCATAGCAATACAAATCTGATAAAATCACAAGAAAAGAAAATCACTAACTTTAATGCAGAATATTATCTGTTTTTATGAAGCAAACAAAGCTTTTACCAAAATTCTATTTTTTTTAATTGGACCGATCAATTTTCAAAATCTAATTTATAATTAAATACTGACAAAAATGTAAGCGAAAGCTTAAAAAAAATAAAAAAAAGTCTACAGTCGACAAGTCCACCTGTCACATTCGAAAAAATGCAAATTTCTTAAAATCACAAATTTTTTTCAAAAACCAAAAATTTTCAGCTGGGCAGTTCAAGGGTGTCAGCTGTATTTGACATACGATTGTGTAAATAAAACATCAACAGTTAAGATAAACGCAAAATGCAACTTGAAATGTTTAGAGTAAACACTGTTAAGTACATAGTTAAAAGCAGAGAAAAGGTAGACAGTTTCAGAGACAAGAGCAAGACAGCTAACTAAACTACTTTCAGCTGATTTTTAACGCCATTGCTTTTATGTCAAATTTAATGACTTTAAAATGCGACAATGTTATACCATTAACTACCGTTATCATTTGTGTTTTGCCTAAATACACGCTTGACATTCAGTTTTATTTCAATTTAATGAATTTTAATGTTTTTAGAAGCCATTCAAATAATTTTAATTAGCTCACCGATAAGTGAGGCAAGGTTTTTAAATTCCCACGCGCCCACAAAATCAAAAATCTAGTACAACACTCCACATTGTCTAGCTTTTACATACATAATGTGCTAGAAACCTATAAGTAACCCAAAAAAATGATCAGAAAGTGCGACACAATCCCGCTGAGTCAGTGTCAATTCGATTAAGGTTATGTATAAGTAAATAGGTATGCAAATTTTAAGCGGAGTGCAGGTGTGCTGAGCTCATATTTTACGATGTTTTAGTAGCAAAAAAAGTGCTGTAATTTAAAAGTACTTTCCAGTACGGGGTTTCTAAAATCCTAAACGATTAATTTTAGCTATAGATTCACTCTAATTTGCAACGCTTAAATATTTTTGTTAGAGAGCGTACGAGAATATACTTGTACGTAGGTGCTCAACACAGGTGATGAGTTATTTTTGAGGAAAAGAGAGTACATGAAATATATAGCTGTTGAGTCAAATAGCCATTTTTTTAGAAATGCTTGAAATGATGTCTTTACAACACAGATTTCAGATGGTTAGGAAAAATTTATAATATATTTAGATATCAGAAGAAATTCTGGAAATTAGTTCAGCGTAACGTGAAATTTTAATTGAGAGAGAGCGGAGAGACCAGGCACTCAACTGACATCATCAAAACAGCTGACATGACAATAGCCAACAGAACCACAGCTGTTTTCAAGGTGTGAGACGGTGAATAACAAGTTTTATAACAAGCTAAATTCTAAAACATGCTGAAGTTTAATGCAGGCTTAAGTTAGATAAAAGATCTTCGGATATATTTATAAAAAGAAAAATCTAGAAATGAGAACATCACCCGTTATTTACATTAAAATTAAAGAAAAAATGTTTTTAACATTTTGTTTTTATGTTTTTGATAAGTAAAATATTAAAAAAAAATTTTTATTTTTTTGAAAAATTTAAAAAAATATATATTTGTGTTCAAAAATATTGTAAATGCTTATTCTTTTCTTATTTATATTTGTTTCTGAATTTATTAATAGTTAAATAAATTCTAAAATATTGAAAAAATAAAATAATAATTGTTTATAATAATTTTTTTTTCCAGATGCAAAAAAATATCTATTTTTTTCAAAAATATTGTAAATTCCTATTCTTTTCTTCTTTGTGTTTTATTTCTGAACTCACTAATTGTCCAATAAATTCTTTATTTTTTTTTTTTATTTTGCTACTTTTTCGCTTCGAACAAGCAATAAAATTTCATTTTCTCTTATTTTGCTCTTTGCGGCACACCTCAAAGTGCTAATTCTGCGAAATTCAATTTTTGCACTACCAAACCTAGTTAATAGTTTAAAAATTTCAATAATTTTTATTTATACTGTTTTTTTGTTCGAACATAACCTCTTTGCTTTTTGTGTCAGTGTCTCAACGCAGTATTATTCTAAACCATACACAACCACACACACACGCATTAGAAGTGCAAAATGAATCTCTGCAAGAAGCATGGAATGCCGCTGTACCACGCCAATAGCAATTGCAACAAAAGCAAAAAATAAATAAAGTATACAAAAATAAAAGCAACAACGCATCGTTGGCAATAAAAGTCGTTAACAGCTGAACCGTGTGCCATGACACGGCAGGCGGCGCAATGCACCGACTCGGCGGCGTGCAGCGTTGGATGAAATTAAAAACTAGTTTTGCAAAGAATCGCAAAAAAGGCACGAAACGTGAGGTAAAGTAAAATAGTGGCAAAGAAGCAATGCAAAGCAAAACGTCAAAAGTGGCTGTATGAGGTTCTTTAAAAGCAAATGCTTTTATGTTTGTGTGTGTGCGGAAATTAAAAAATTTTGTTATTTAAGTATCTGTTTTCGTTTTTAACTTGTATATAATTAATTAATATTTTCATATTTTTTATTTTATTTATATGTATATTATTTATATTATTTTTCATTCATATTTTTAATAAATTTTTATGTAATATTTTCTTTAATTTTAACTTACTTAAATTTTATTTTATTTATTTATTTGTCCCTTTTTAATTTTAATTTATATTTTAAATATCTTTTTTATTTATCTTTTAATTAATATTTGCTTCACTTATTTATTTGTTTTAGTATTTTGCATAAAGTTCTTTGAATGTATGTATATGTTTCTATGTATGTGTATGTAAATTAATATTTTCAAAGCATATATAAATTTAAATAAATTAATTTTTAATATTTTTTTTTAATTTTTTTATGTATGAATATATTTTTTAATTTATCATAATTTTTTATTTTGTAATTTATTGTAATATTTTTAATTAAAAAAAGTTATTTTAAACAATTAATTTAATTTGAACAAATAATTTATACTTCTACAATTTTTGTAAAAATTATTATTAATAAATTATAAATTAATTCGATATTTATTTATTATATAATTAATATTTACTATTATTATTTTTAGAACTGTTTTTTTATTCATTTAATTAATAATTTCTCAGTCAATTAATTTTGAACGAAATTTAATTTATTTTAGTTTTTTTATTTCTTGTAATTTTTATTATATAATATATTTAAAATTTATTTACTTATAATTTTTATTATTTTGCAAAATTATTAGTTTTTATTTTATTATTTATTTTTTAGAATGAATTTTTTTGTTGTAATTTATTTAGGTTTTTTTTTAATTTTTTTTGTAACAATATTTTTTTATTTATAAAATTGTTTGAACAATAATTTAAAGTAATTATTTTTTTACTTATTTTTTCATTTATATTTGAATTAATAGTTGTGTTTGTTTTTTTTGAAAATTATAATTTTTTTTATTTTTTTATTTTATTTTTATATTTTATATATTTTTTTATTTATTAAATTATTTTATTTTTTTTATTTTTTTTTTATATTATTTTTATTTATATATTATTTTTATTTATTATTTTATTATATATATTTTATTTTATTAAATTATTTTTTAGATTTTTTTAACTATCTTGTATGAACTATGCCTTTTTATTTATAAAATTGTTTAAAAATTAATTAGCCATTTATTTATTTTTCAGTTTTGAATTAATAGATACTTTTCTAAAATTGCTAATTATTTAATTATTTCTTTAATATGTTTTTTATTTTAATATGTGTAGTTTTCATTTGTATTTGTATTTTTTATTTTTAAAATTTGTTTTTACTTCTTTTAATTTTTTTTTTCAATTTTTAATATTTTTTTGTTGTTTGTTTGTTTTTCTTTTTGAACTAATAGTTACTTTAATTATTTCTAAAATAGCTAATTATTTCTTTAACACGTTTTTTTATATAATTTTCATTTTTCTTTATATTTTTTTATTTTTAAAATTATTTTATTTATTTTAATTTTTTTTTACGTTTTTCCGTATTTTTTTCATTTTATTTATTAAAAATTTTTTATATTTTTTATTTGTTAATTTTAATATTTACTAATTTACTATAATAATTTTTTTTGCTTTAGTATTGTTAAAATTTTTATTGTTATATTTTTTTAATTATTACATTTTTTTATTTTTATCATTTTATGTATTCATGTATATTTTTTTAAATATTTTTTTTATTTATTAATTTAATTCCTGTTTTTATTTTTATATTAATTTAATTGTTTTTATTAAATATTTTATTAATTTTTGTATTTTTTCATTTTTTTTCAAAATTTTTTTCTATATTTTGATTTAATTTATTTTTTTATTAAATTTATTATATTTCCTTTTCATTTCATTTAATTATTTCTATAATTTAATTCAATAATAATAATTTTTAATAGTTAAATTGTTTTTTCTATTATTTTGTAAATATTAGTTAACCGTTATTATAATAATTTTGTATTTATATATTTTATTTTTTGGTTTTGCTTCATTGCCTTGCCTTTAAGATATGCGTTGCATTTTCCACTAGCTTCTTGCAGCCTTCCAATATCTAGGTTGTGTATGATTTTTTCATAAATATATTTATTGCTAATTCTATTTTCATTTATATAATGTATTTTTAAGATTTTGTAAAATTAATTTACCGTTTATGGGCAACAGCGGCTGTGTTCGTGCATATCCATGTGTCTCATATCCACTTGTTGTTTGTTGCTTTTTGACCACTGGATAATTTTGTTGTTGTTATTTTTTTAAATTTGCAAATCTAATTTATGCACTTTCTGTTTGTTTTTATACTTTGGTGGGAAAAAAATATTTTCCAGCTTAAGCTTGAAACTAGTATGCTAATGTTGTTGTGGTCACTATGTATTTTTTGTTGTATATAATTTGTTTAATAATCTGCTAGAGGTTTTGCTGTTGTTTTATATTTGAAAATTCCTATTTCGCGACTTTGCATAATTCTTAGTTTTGGTTTTTAATATTTATTTTAATTTTTTTAAATATTTTTTTCTGTTATTTTTTGATATTTTTTATATACTTTTTATATATTTTTTTCGATATTAAAAAAAATACATTGCCTGCCTCTGTCGCCAATGGAATGTCAGTCGCTTCAGGTCCGGTTTTCGTAACGATACACGTCGTTTACTTTGCTGCTTTGCTTTTATTTTTGTACGTCTGCTTTGTCTACGCTGGTTGCTGTTTTTGTTATTGTTGCTCTAGCTTAACTGGCGGTTTTGTTGTTTTTTTCTTTTTTGCTATAGTGTTGTTGTTGTTTTTTGCTATAGTGTTGTTGTTGTTTTTTGCTATAATGTTGTTGTTTTTTCTTTTCTGTAATGTTGTTGTTATTTTTTTGCTGTTAGATTGTTGTTGTTCACTTATTGTTGTATTGGTATTGATTTCTTATTGAACAATACACAAAGTCCGCCAGTTGTGTCAGCATTCTTTCTGTGTGTAATAACCAGTTTGGCATTCTTTTTCTAACCGAAATTCACTAACTTTTGCGTTTCACTAGTGCTATTGGCACTAAAAATATTTTTTGTTTACTAATTTTTTCTATTTTTTTAAATTAATTATACGCATGACGAATTTCAAAAAATAAATTACTTTTTTTTTTTATTATTATTATTTTTAACTAAACCCGTTCTGCACGAATTTAAAAATTAATGCGTTCAAAAACTCTTTTCGAAATACCGTTTTCCAACACTCTTTTCGTATTTTTCGCGTTCGCGTATTAACCGTTTTAGCGAGTTGGACCCCAAAAGTACACCACCAAAAAAAAAAGAATGTTTGCGAGAAACCTGCCCCGTAGACCCGTTGCAAGCGCGCGCTACACGTATGTACGTTCCAGCAGCTCAAATTACTCTACTGTACTGACAAGCGGCTGGCTAGCTCCCCGCTCGCAAACCGCTCGCTTTAGCTGTTAAGCTGGCAAATCGCTTGGTAGTGTTGGTGGTGGTGTTAGCTCAGTCGACTTGAGTTGAGTTGAGTCAGTTTTCAAATGTTTTATCTGAGTGCAGTACACACACGCACACATTTGTAAGTGTGGGTATATGTGTGTATAAGCGTTGCGGGTCTGAAAAAAACGCTGGACAGCTGTTACGCGCTTAAAATATATACAATGCACGCAACGCGCTACGAAACCATTACTAATGCAGGCGCGCACACGCACACAGACGCGCAAAAGCAAACACACACGCATGCATATAGACAAAATAAACAGTTAATATGACACCGGCGATTGTGGCGCTCTCTTTGCGCCGACTGCCGACAGCCTTTTGGCTTATTGTGTTTTTTGTTAATAATTTATTTTTGCTTTTGCAGTTACATATAATTTACGAAACGCTGCGGCTCATATTTGCACACACATACATACATACATACATACATATGTATGTACATGTTTGGAAAAAATATATTTTTTAAGTGTATTGGTGTTTATCTGTGTGTATTTGCGTATTTTATTTGTTCTTTTTTACTGTTTGCATTAAGAAACACACACACATGCATATAAACACACAATAGCTATACAGTCCATATACAATGTGTTTGTGTGTGTGCGTGCGCCTTGTCTCGCGCTAGCAGTTAATATGTCATTCTTTCCGCCGCACAATAGGTAAAAACACATCTGTCAGCGCTCGCAAACAATAGATAATTACAGGTAAGGCAGAGCGAGAGCGGGTGTGAGAGCAAGCGGAACGCAGAGCGTCAGAGTGAGTGCAGATTTTTGACTGATTGCTGGCCGTAGATGGGCTAAAAAGACTCAGCACAAAACTTAGACTCAGAAATGTGGAAATTTTAACTGTATTAATAAGCAAAACATTAAAATATTTCAAATATTTAACCAAGCAATCACAATAAGTAAAAGTTCAAAATCAGAAAATGTTCGAGATGAGTAACTCTTTCAAAGAATTGTTGAACTCCACGCTGCGTAAGCAATTTATTTCTATCTTCAAATTGGCAATGCCGTTATCAGTACTTTAATTTCGCCCGCTCTTACACTCTTGTTCGCTCTCACGCTCATTATTTTTCTCTCTCAAACTCTTTATTTTCCTCTCTCTACTCTCTTTCCATAAACAAATGCAACCGCTCATACCTTAACTCAAAGGTAACGTGATATTAAAGATTAGCACAAGGTCATCTTACGATCAAATATTTATCTTTTCGAATTTTGAGTTTGCCGTTTGAGACAGAAGAGCGCTTTTTCAAAGAAATTTGCGTACAAAGCATAGCGCTCTTTTGTTAATTAAGAGTGTTAGGGCTAAAATAACCCAATCAACATTTTTGTCACTCAAAACAGTTCAACTGATTAGAGATTGAATTTAGTGCAGTTATTACCTTGATGAGGCTGTTTAATATCTTAAATTTCTAATTTCTTACTCATTTACCGAATCACACATTTTTATATTCCTCAAGGTTCTTAAGTTATATGGTCAACTTTGCCTAAAATATATGTTAATATATGATAAAGATTTATTTATATTTCTCAGAAAATAGAGTTTAATCTCTTGACAGTAGTATTTTTACAGATTTTTTTATTTATGCCCTAAATAGAGTATATCAAGCTTGTAATATCCTGCAAAATTTCGGAGACCATATAATACATCTATATAACGGGTGATCCACATAGAGGTACTATGTGTTTCGTTATGGTCAACATAATAGGCCTACTTTTGAGCATACTATTCGCAACACCATCACCCATCTTGAGACCCAAATTCGACCGAATAGACCACTTCCAGCACGCAGTGAAAACAAAATAGCAGCCTTAGCTGTGAGTGTACATGAAGACCGTGGAGAAATTATTCTTTTCGTTCGCAGCAACTCGAAACTTACGTTTGGTACGATTTGGCACATTTTACGTCGAAATCTTAAATTGAAAGGGCACAAAATATAGCTATTGAAAGAACTTAAGCCGTTCGACCTTCCCAAGCGGCATCGCATCGAAGCTCGTGATATCGGCGACATTTGGTTTCAACAAGACGACGCCACTTCCAACACACATTGTCAGTCAATGGATTTATTGAGAAAACACTTAGGTGGGCAGATAATTTCACGCTTGGGTCGGTCGATTGGCCATCAAAAACGTGTGATATCACACCGTTAGACTTTTTCCTGTGTGGATGATGGATTTATGTGTAGAAGTTTACGCAAGTGAGGAAAGTTTTCTGAGCGTTCTTTGGGAGTGAACAGAAACGGTTCTTTTACATATGGGTCAAGCAGCTCAAGACTTCCGATCCAAATATCCTCTGGGTAGCCAAAGAACATCCATTTGAAACACCCCTCCACAGGTTTGTGCCCTGGGTTTAGGATCCTTCACGTATAAAACTTCAACAATAAAAAGGAAATCACAGCCTCAGATGAGAGACCGCTTTTGATGACGACCACGGCAAATGTATTGAGGATTACGATTTAAGTGCATGCATCTGGAATATCCGGTGCCTTAATTGGGAAGGTGCCACTTCCCAGTTGGTTGATGACCTCGTTAGAGTTAAGGTTCACATCACCGCCGTCCAACAGGTGCGTTAGACGGGACAATGACTGAGATGAGTAGGTCCTTGTGGCATTTACTATACTGGCCATATAAAGGAGCGCAAATCTGGTGCGGGATTCGTGGTGGGAGAGAGACTCCGTCGCCGCATTCTGTCATTCACCCCGGTGGATGAACGTCTAGCCACAATCCGTACAAAAGCGAAGTTCTTCAACATATCGCTGATTTGCTCCCACGTCTTCACGGAAGAGAAGGACGATGTGAACAAAGATATTTTCTATGAGGGCTTGGAGCACACCTATGAGAAACATCCTTAAACGGGTTGGGGCTGATCGACTTCATCTAGACCCGAATATGGTTTTCTGTAGAACTAGATTTAATAGGAAAATTCAATACGCTACCTAGCTGTCTCCGGATTGAAAAGCCACCAACCAAATCGATCATGACACGTCTACAGTGTTTTAGACGTGCATACGCTCCGAAGTCCTAACATCGACTCGGATCAGTATCTTGTTGCAGTCAGGATATGCACCCGCCTCTGTGCTGCAAACAACCAATTTCAATAAACACAAGGAAGGTCCGACATCGAGAAGCTGCAATCACAACAAACATCCAAACGATCCTCTGATCGACTTGCACTGTTACTCTCTGAGGGCACTCATCAGCAACTTGGTATAAGGGAAATTGGACGGCAATTCAAGGTCCATAGTACAACTGCAAACAGACATTGACTCCGGAAAAGATAAAAGAACAGCTGGTACGGTGATAAGTGTCGTGTCGCAGTGGAGAAAAAACGAACTGCGAACCTCGCAACGTCACCATCGACCACAACACGTGGGGGATAGGATAGATACCGAGAGTTGAAGAAGTAATCGAAACGCATTTGCAGACAAAAGAAAAGAGAGACAAAAATGAGTAAGCACGAACAAGCTGGCCGATAGGGGTAATGCTCGAAAACTCCACAAAAAGTTGTAGTGAGTGCTGAACAGAGCATACTGAAGTTATAGAAGGAACACTTCTCCAGCCTGCTGAATAGCAGTGAAAACATAAAACCTAGAGATGGTGAACCCGATTCGCCTATCGATGACTATGGGTAAGACGTTCTATTGCCCAAAAATGAAGAAGTTGGAATAGCAATTACCCGTCTGAAGAACAACAAAGCGAGGGGAGCCAATGGATTGCCGGCCGCGGTATACAAATACGGTGGCGATGTACCGATAAGAGGTATGCATCAGCTTCTTTGTAGAATATGGTCGGACGAAAGCATACCCGACGATTGGAATTTAAGTGTGCTCTGACCAATCCACAAAACGGGAGACCCCACAATCTGCTCCAACTACCGTGGGATAAGCCTCTTCAACATCGCTTATAAAAAGTGTATAGAAAATTTGATTAAACGTGGGAATTCTTGTTTTGGCTCAGGAACCTAGTTTGAAGCGGTAATAAATCCTGGGTCAAATTTGAGCGGACTACATTATTTGTTAAGTGGGTGGTCATCAAGTGTTTACTAAAGTCCGCATCGATTTCTAGTCATAATATAACCCACGTTATAGCATGTAACTCTGGTTCTACGCTACCTCAACGAGCATTGAGCTCATTCTCATTATTTTCTCATCTGATTATGTGGTTAGTCATGAAAGCTTCGCTCAGAAAGCGTGAATCAGTTGACACGCTCCATGAACTCGACCATAACATTTAAAAAAAAATGTCATGCAAGTTTTCGCAAACCTCTTAATCTACAAAAATATTAATTCATTGTAAACACTTTTTTTTGCACACTTTTTGTGAACTACAAATCAAATATGGAGTCATAAAGTGCCGCAAAGCCACACGCAAGCGGCTTTTGCTCGATTTACGATATCAATGCGCTTTGTGCCGGCCAATCTGTGTCACCGATGCGTGCTCGTGAATTATTGCTCTCCAACAACGGTACATTGTTTGAAACTCCCTAATGACGGTTTGCGGGTGGCCGCGACGATAGAATGAATTTATCACGAAAGTTAATTGCACTCACACACACACACACCTATGCTCATACACATAAATGCGACTATTAGTACATATGCACAACAATTGTGTGTTGTTGTCTTTGTAATAGTGACGGTGGCACAAAGTTGAAATGCGATAAAATGCCAAAACGAGCTGATAAGAGTAATAAGTTATGTGGAAAGTGTTTAATTTTAGTCAACAACAAATGAGTGACGCTTAACTGATGGTTTGTCATTTGAGTGGAAATTTATTTCCAACCAACAATGCAGATAACTGTGCGTTGTCAGATTGATAAATTCCTTTTATTCGCGATTTTATTCATGTTTGTTTGAATGAACTAATTAAAAGACAATTATATTGCTGATAAATGAACTTTCGCATGACAAGGTGGTTCATATATTGCATGCAATTGTGTACTTGCAACATGTTGCACAGCGTAATATTGAATAACGAAGAATATTAAGTTGGAGTTAGATAACAATCAATTTCAATGAGAAAAAAGTGGACGTGACCTTACCCTGAAATAAGTTTGATTGCCGTCAAATACGTCTAAAGCTTTCAGAGCTTTTTCTATGGAGTTTGCGTAAGCTTCGTATCTTATTGCCTTATGTCAGTATGAAAACCAAACTTGCGGTGGCCAGTGTAGAACGCGACAAGTAGCCTAAATTTGTTCCTAGGAAAGTTGTTTACATATTTAAACTCAACATTACGGATGCCTTGAAATTGTAGGCAATAGCGCTCTCTGCCTACTCCTTCTTCCTTGCTGAGCAGATCCTCTATGGTATGAGGAACCACCGCAATGTAAAGTTCAGGTCACTACCACGTTAGTGGATGCTTCGGAGCGGGCGAGCTTATCACCCACTTCATTCCCGGATATACCTTTGTGACCGGATAGCCAGATGAGGTGCACTTGGTTACGTTCCGCTAGACTAATCAGCCGTTTTCTACACTCCTGCATTAGTAGCGATTTAATCTCATAGGCAGAGATTGCCTTAAGTGCTGCTTGACTGTCGCTAAGTATAGTTATACGTTCCTTGCGATAGTTGCATTGGAGACTTCTGCATAAAAAATGCTCAGAAAACTTCCCACATGTATGGAGGTATGGTTTGTGCGTGGTCCTATTACTCCTGCACCAATTCGCTCCAACGTTTTCGAGCCGTCAGTGAACCACTTAATTGTACTATCCCTAATCCATTCAGCCTTGCTCCCTTGGTATTAAATCACTTAATTATTTCATCCGCTGGGATGAGATTACTTTACCTCTGGCACACTCTTCTGTTGTCATTTGGAGTAGTGTGTATTTGGCTGCCTGACCGATTATTAGGAGAAGTTCAAGCATGACTTCAAATGCTGCTGAAGGGCATGTGCGTTTTGCAACCGACATGCAGATGCATGCAAGTCGTTGCAGCTTCATGGTGTACAACCACCCAACAATTCTTCCCCAGGAGCTATCAGCTAGTCGATTGCACACCATTAGTGCCTTGGTCGCTTTGACCATGGTCAGGTCAACAAGCTGCTTCCACCGCAGAGTGGAATCCAGCATCCAATACTCTCGGTTAATATTACAGAATGTCATGTATTTCCGTCTCTATGGCATATCAGTATGAAATTTTTTTTGGAATATTCCGATTTGGAACCAAAACATATTGAAATCGGTTTATAATTTCTCATAACTTCTACACCCCAAAAATACGGATCCTTAAACTTTTCGTTAATTTATATAGCCACTCTCAATACAGTCCAAAAATGGGCACCGCAAGCGAGTCTGGGGTGGAACCCGTAGAAAATGATTCTGGTTGTGTTCACAAGAAAATACAAAATCCCCCTATGGAGGTTCTCTTCGACAAATGGGACACAACACTCTCTCAAGAACTGCACCAAGTGCCTGAGGGTAGTAATGCACGGAAAACTGCACAACGTAGAAGAAAGAGTGAGAAAAACTAGCAATGCTTTATATGTGTGTAGGCAGATGCTCAGCACAACCTGGTGCTCTCTCCTTCTCTCATACACTGCTGCTACAAAGCTATTGTAAGACCAATTCTGTCTAGTTTGCAGTGGTCGACAATCGTCCAGAAATCCATCTACCGAAAGCCAATGGCAAATGTTCAGAGGCTCGCTGCGCTGTACATAATGGGAGCTTTCAGAACAATTCCAATGGCGACTCTTGAACTGGTACTAAGCCTGCCACCTATAGAACTCTTCGCTGAAAACTACGCAGCAAACTCGGTGGGACGATTACTAGATACAGGAGAATTTGCATATAGCACCTTCGGGCATGGCTCGGCCGGTAATAGCGGTTGGGCCAACACCGACTACATGAGCTCACTTTTCAACTGGGAAAGACGGTGCAAAGTAAGGAAAGATTGCTGGCGGAAAAGTCTGTCAGCTACGCGCAACACTCTAAACATCTATATGGATAGCTGGGAAATGGAAGATTTAGTTGATGAGGGAATATACTGTCCAGAGTTAGGCATAAGACAGCCTTTTAAATTGCCGGATCACAGCAATATACAATTTTTCAAGCTGAGGTTTTTTGCTATTGTGAAAACCGCGGAGCTGGCCTCTAAGTCGCCTGCAAGCAATTCCAGAGTCAACATCAAAGTATATAGCCAAGCAGCAATCAAGGCAGTAACCTAGTATCACATATCGACCAGAAGCGTCTGGGGAATCAAGGCAGCAGTGGAAAGTGTTGCCAGAAGCAAGTCACTTCACTTTTACTGGGCGACAGACCACAAAAGCATTGAGGGCAATGAAATAGTGGAAATTCTTACATTCCTGAAATTTTAACAATTAGAAGCGTATTTTTTTCGAGATCCCGCCCGAAAGTTAGTGCTACCTTACTTCCTTCAATTGATATGATTTGTATTACTCATATTAGCGCCACCCATTATTTTAATTCTTTCAATATATACTCTACTGTATTTAAGTTTGAGTAGACATTTGTGTGTTTGTGTGCATTCATTTGCCATTTCTGTATGCCCATCACTTGACGCCATTGACTTACTTTTAACTCATTGACTTTAATGCATAAATGTGCAACTTATTATCGTCGTTTGTGCAAACATTCATAAAGCAGCTTTGTTGCATTTAATTAAGGCGCTATTGATAGCAGCGGACATGGAGTCCTCCTCGCAAAGGTAAATGTATTTATAATTGTAGCACCTACGCTTTTGTACGCACACAAACACATACATATACACACAAACACACATGCATGCATAGACAAGCCACCTGTGCGACTCCTTGCCCTGCCGAAGCGGCCCGTGCGGCAACAAATCAATGCCTGAATAAACAATGCAACTTAATCAGAAATTCAATCAATTGACGTAACAACGTAATGCTTGCTATGCGAGCGTGCGTGCGTGTAGTGGTGGCGGTAGTGAGGTCTTTTGGCCTCTTTTGCCCACATTTGCATTTACACGTTCTGTATTGAACTTAAATAATTAAATTCGTAACTGAAAGCTGTCCGGAGATTTATAAATATAAATTGAATTATTTAAATATTCTTACGAGGGTTAGGCTTTTACTTGATTGGATGTGGCATTTCTTTAGATTAAATCTACTTTTTTTTAATTTGCAGGCCAACGGATTGGAGAGCAGTGTGTGGAATAACCTTCTAAGCAGTTTGGTATGTAGAAATAAGCTTTTTGTATCATTTAATTTGGGTACGTAGCCTCAAAACATTTAAAATAATTGTAAGCGTTTGAGTCAGAAGCACTATCTTTTTCCCGGTCGCTTATAATTGCATCATCACTGCGATATTTCTTGAACGACTATGTTAAATTATGCGTTAGAGTGCAAACTATAACTAGTTACTTAAAGAACAATTACAAACTAGTTTAGATTGAACTGTTTATTAACTAGTTACAAAGAAAGGATTAGCGACACTAGTTGTTATTTCTTATTATTTTTCGAGTAATCATTTTTAAAAAACAGTAATGTTTTACTAAAACTGTATATTAAATCAATTTACATTACTAACTAGTTTCGATTGAACTAGTTTATAACTAGTTACAACGAAATGAATTGTGATACTAGTTGTTATTTATATTATTTTTCGTGTACTCACTTCTAAAAAAATATTTTTCAAATAAATTTATATTAAATAAATTTTCATGGGTCAGTTCTACAGATTATTGTTTAGAAAGTACTTCCTTTAACAGAAAGTAAGAAGTAGTCTTCAATTTTAATCACTATCTATTTCTTGTGAGTGATTTTTTGTATTTTCTTTGCTCGAAGCAACTCATTTGTGACAAAAACAATAAACTTATACTTTTTAACTAGTTATTTAAAAACTAGTTTATACCATATTTGTTAAACTTTGGGAGCTGGAAAGCCTTCTTTAAATTATTTTCACTCTTGAGGCTTTTTAAATATTATTAGTGCTATAATATATCCATATTCTCAATTTTCATTTATCTTACTTACCACATACATATGTATATTAATTTAGAAATTTTTAAATAGGTGGTAACTCTTGACCAAAATCTGTCTAACTACCTTCTTAAATATCTTTAGCTTCATACCCTTAAAGAACTTTTCCATTTAAATTGATTTTGAAAATCATATGTTCATTTTATAATCTATCAATTTAAATGCCCTCAAATTTGTGAATAGATGGTTACGCTATCGGAATTGTTTTAACCGATTTAACTTGATCCTTATTGAAATAAATTATTTATCTTATTTATAAATTTTAATTTATGATAAGGTGACAACCCCGTTCACAATATTTTTTAACGTAAGTCGCTTAAATATTTTCAGTTTGATTCATACATTGTAAAAAATTAGTATACAAATAAAAAAATGTAATAAAAATCTTCAGATAGGTGGCAACTCATTTTACCAGTTTTGGGGTCTAGAGCACTTGATAACTATATTTAAAACATTTAAATACGTTTAAAACACTAATTTTTTGCATATGAGGCAGCCGTTCTTAGATTAGTTTTAAGGATACTTCTCAGAATAGTTCCAAGAATAAAATCTTGACAATGTAACCCAGTTCAGCATAGCGTATACCGTTAGTCAACTCTTCTCGCACTTATTTTCATTCTTTACCTTCCTTAAACCTTTTAAGCCTGATCCTTATGAAAATAAAGTGTTTATTTTAAACATAAATTTTAGTTTGGAATGAGGTGGCAACCTTTCTTTAAAAAAATTTAAGCATCAGCCGCATAAATCTTTTAAATTTATTATGTAATATATGTATTTTCCTTGTAAAAATGGCTGAATAAATTTTGTATTTGTTTTTTTAGACAGGTGGCAACTTAATTTTCCATTCTTTTATCAAAGTCACATAATAAACACATTGTTATGATTTCTTTATTTTAAAGATCAATAAGATCTACCTTAACCATAAATTTTTATTTGTGATCAGGTGGCAACCTTTCTTAAAATAACTTTAACTATTTAGAATTTAATATGTAATATAAATAAAAAATAAATATGTAATATAAAAAATTGCAAAAATGTAGGTTGTAAATATGTAGGTGAAAATAAAAACGGGATAAAATTTTGTAGATAGGTGGCAACTCTTTCCTTTCTTTCTTTTATGAACCCTCACCATCACTTGATAAGCATATTGTTATAATTTCGTTATTTTGAGTTTGTATTTTTTGTAAATATTTTTAGTTGTAATTTTTTTTAAACCGCTTCAGTTCGATCCTTATGGTAGTAATGTATTTATCTTATTCATAAATTTTATTTTGCTAAATAGGTGGCAACCTTTTTAAATATATTTAAGTGTAGGTCACTTAAACCTTTGCAGTTTGACACTTATATGTATATATTTTAAAAGTTGAGAGATAATAACAAATTAGATAAAAATTTCTAAACAGGTGGCAACTCATTTAAATGGCACACTTATTCAAAATATTTTAAGGTCATTTAAATATCTTCGGTTTGATAAATACCATAAATTGCAAAAATTGGAAATTATACAAAATAATAAAAAAAATGTAATTAGGTGGCAACTTATTTCTCACTTTAATGTAAATCTTACACCAAATATTTTTAGGTCATTTATATCTTTTCGGTTTGATAAATACCATAAATTGGAAAAATTGTTATATAATACAAATTAATAAAAAAATTCTAATTAGGTGGCAATTCATTTTCACTTAAATGGCAACTTTACCCAAAATAATTTTAGGTCATTTAAAACACTAGATTTGGATTGATGAATACATTGTATAAATTGGGATATAATACAAAATTAATAAAAAATAATAATTAGGTGGCAACTCCTTTTCCGGTTTTGTGGCCTATAGCACTTGTTTCACTCACGCTTTGAAAAAATTACCCTAATATTTAATTATTAGCTTACCTTTGCTGACTTTTAATTGCGTTTACGGCACTTGAAGAATGTTCTATGAATCTGTAAAGAGAAATTGAGAAAGGCATAAATATAAATTATAATTTATAATTATTGACAAAGTTAATATTACATGAAAAATTAATTTGAAATATAAACAAAGTGACACACATAATACACTCATAGGAAAATAACTCTTTGAAACTTGAGTGCTATTACTCTAAACACTTTACACTTCACTCTTTCTTTTACTCTCTTCAATATCTACTATCTTGCTCTTAATTTTTTTGAATCAGGCTCTCAACTCTTCTCTAACTCTCTCTTAACTCTATGCAGAATAGCATTAAACTAAGCGCCTCTTTTGAGCCATTCATGCGTGCAACTTTCGCACGTTGCAAGAAAAATTCAAAATATGTTTTTGTAACTGAAAATTCCCACAGTCATTAGAAATAAGGCGTTTCCATGTCAGCAGAGAAGCTTGACGGCACCGGCAATGACCGCGTACGAACGCGAATGCCTACGAAATACCAACGATGACATGATCAAATTGCTAATGCAAAGCAATCGACACGCTATTAAGTGCTTTTCAAATGGATTCCTCAATTCTTTTTGGCATATTTTTTTCAGCGAATTTCCATAAATCAGCCTAAAAGTTTTCTCTTTCACAATAAATGTCTAAAAACTTTCGTGGAATTAGTGAAAATGCTGCGCATTTTTTGTTTGTTGTTGTTTGGCAATTTTTTACAGCTACACGCTGTAAGCTGCGCAACAGTTCTTTGTGTTTCGCCATACACACATACCCACTTACATATAAAATTGCTGTCTGTATGTATTTGGCAAAGCCTATTTGCTAAATTGTCGCGCTTGGCAATTCAGCGTCACGTCTTCTGTTCGCCCTTGTAAAAGCGTCAACTTATATCACGCGCGTGACTAGAATCTAATGCAGCTATTATCAGCGCTAGTGTTTGTTAATACCTCTGTATGTGTGTGTGTGTCCGTGTAATGAGTGCTTATCTAGGCAATACAAATATGTAAATATCATTGACATGCAGATTACATTTTGCAGTGTTTTTGTTGTAGGCGGGGAGTACAATTGCTTTTAGCGGAAGTAAAATTAGATTAGCATCCATCAAGCCCCGTAAAGTAGGCTAAAAAGTAGACAAAATAAGGCAGAGAATGAAAGAAATGGTTTAATTACATTTTATTGATTTTTAAATTAGTAATTAAAAATATCGAAATAACTGTAAATACAAAAAGTATGGTAGGCTTAAGTTTGGTGCAACCGATTTTTTTATACTTTCGCAAATCCGCTCACTAAGTTTCATTATTACATTTTCCTACGTACCCAAGACTTTTCATTGTGTTTTCTAAATGATTTCGTGCAATAATATCCAATTCAAGCATACAAAAATCATTAATCAAGGCTGTATAGTGTTACCCATGCCCCAAAATATGGACCCATGACTTCCTCTGCGCATAGACCACAACAAACATTTATTTTTGAGCATTAAGCGTCGTCTTAACAATGATTTGTGTATTATCATCACTTCAAATGTGACAATTTTGTTTACTAATATATATGTATATACAACTAAAGGTAAGCTTCATCGTTGAACAAAATTTTCCTTTGAAAATCATGATATGTTGTCATATCGTTTTGGGCCCATTCACCGAACGTGCAAAGAGCTTGATGGTCGCTCGGCTTCAATTCTTGCAAATGGCAAACCCAACTGAGTATTAAGCAAGTAACAAAAAGACAAACTCCTAGAGAAGTATTGCCTCATTTAAAACGTACAACTAAGCAAACACTCGATACAGATGTGATATAAACTCAAACAAAAAGCTGAAATTTATATATTAACTATATGAGAAAAACTTAAATCAGAGAAAAGTCCTTATCGGTATACTCAGGTATACTAGATAATATATTTTTACGTAATTTTATTGACCGATATATGTATTTAGTTTATTGGAACTATGGTAGTAATCCGCTTTTATTCACTTTTTTGACATAACAACACAACATAGATTGTTTCCGAATTTTATTAGGAAATGGGGGCTAAGGGTAGTATTTAACCGATTTTACCCATTTTTGACACAAGAGCACACAATTATGAGGAAAACATTTTCATTAAATATTAGTGCCCTCAGTGTATTTTCGCTAAAAAATCAGCTACCGGCATTGCGGTTCACATATTCGGTTTGCGAAGTTTAGATTTTGTTAATTTTTCTGTATGAGTTGGCTAAAAAGCATTGGAAAGTGAAAGAATCAGTTGAAATTTAAAATTTAATATATAAAGGTATTGTGAAAAAGTATCACGAAATTGTAGAGAAAGCGCAAAGTATTAAATTATTTATCAATATTAATGTTGTCGCCCTCAAAGTAATCCCCACCAGATGAAATACACTTATGTGAACGATTTTTCCAGTCCTCGAAACACTTTTCATAAGCACTTTTTGGTATGGCCTTTAGAACCTTCAGCGAATTTTGTTTTATCTCGTCGATCGACTGAAACTGCGTTCCCCTCACACGGAGCCAAATCTGCTGAATGCGGTGGTTGATCGATGGTATTCGTTGCGTTTTTGATTTTGAATTCTGTCACAATCCTGGTTCGATGCGATAGTGCATTATCATCGATGATTTGTTTTTGCACAATTCCGGCCGTTTTCGACGGATGTTCTCACCCAAATGCCGCAACACGGCCAAATAGAACTTCTTATTGCCCTCCGTCCTTCCAGAACAAATTCATAATGTACCAAATCACGAATATCGAAAAAATTAGCATCACATTAATTTTTGAGCGGCTTAGTCGTGTTTTTTTTTTGGTTCGGCTCGTTTTTCCCCTCCATTTCAATGATTGTAGACTTATTTGCATGTCAAACTCATAAACTCTTGTACCATCCACAGTTATAATGATCTCCATTAATGTGGTATCAGAACTGCTACAATCCAGCATGTCCAAAAGACCTGTTTACGGTACTCTTTTTGAAAAAAAAACAGCTTTATCGGGACGAGTCGAGCAAGAAGTCAATTGAAGAGGTCGAACGTCGTCCAGAACAGGGCATATTCAACGATCTCTCGACCGTTTTTGAAGTCTTTGTACGATTCGTTGGCTTGTGTTTTTGATAAAACTGAATCATCGTAAGCCTTTTCCAACATTCAGAATGATTCCGCACAAGAAATACAAAATTTTAGACAATTTATTTCAGGAATAATCTTTTCCTGAGAATGTCTGTGCGGAAAAAATAGGTTGAATCATGTCAATACCTCTCCTAGCTTCCATATACCCAACACAAATGTAAACACAAGGTTTTTCGAACTTTATGTATACCACATATCTCAGCCAACCTGTCAGCTATCACCATGAAAAGGAAAGAATATGATAGCAGTGTGTCCTTGTACCTGAAGTTAATAAAATTGCTCGAAAACTTGACCTCTCCCCTATATAAGAATTATGTAACATGCGGGTAACTTAATTTCATATGATTGGTGATGGTACCTTAATGAACATAAGGGAACATTTTATTATCATATGGCATATTAATAGTACGTAGTATTTGCATATCTCCTGTCATCACAGTCGTCACACTTGCGACTAGGATCTAATTAAATAGCTGAATATCTCGAGAAGTATTAATGATAGCGATTTTGACCTCGAACCTTTTTTATAGCAAATAAAATTTCTTACAAATTTGTCATGAACATTTTTTCTATAGCTCTTGTCATTTACGAGACAAATACAAAAAAATGCGAATTTCATCGAAAAAATCAGGTTTAAAGCCCCGTACTACCTCGCCGGTGTGAGTTACGACTTTGTTGCACTGCGCACTTTTGTAGAGTGAACAATTCTGCGAAATATGCGTCTAAAGTCAAAGCGATGCCATAAAATACCTCTGATCTATAGGAATTTAAAGATAAAAACTTACGATTGTAGTGTATTTCCTATGGAAATTTTTTACAGACCTTGGTCCAGTACTTAATTTTAATATTAAGGGCTAAAATTTTTAAGGAATTTTTTTAGGGTATTTCCAAGGAAATTTCGTGACGGGACTAAAAAAAAAACAAGAAAAAACGTTAACTTCGGCTGCACCGAAGCTAATATACCCTTCACATATTACATTGGTGCCTTAGGAAATAATTTATACCAAATTTGGTGAAGATACATTGTCAAATGCAAAAGTTTTCCATACAAGAACTTGATTCCGATCGTTCAGTTTGTATGTTAGCTATATGCTATAGTTAACCGATCTGACCAATTTCTTCGGAGATTATATTGTTTCTATGGAAAATAATCTATGCCAAATTTGGTGAAGATACATTGTCAAATGTGAAAGTTTTCCATACAAGACCTTGATTCCGATCGTTCAGTTTATATGGCAGCTATATGTTATAGTGGTCCGATATCGGCCGTTCCGACAAATGAGCAGCTTCTTGAAGAGAAAATGACGTTTGCAAAATTTCAAAAGGATATCTTAAAAACTGAGGGACTAGTTTGTATATATACAGACAGACGGACAGACGGACAGACAGACGTACATGGTTAAATCGACTCAGCTCAACATACTGATCATTTATATATATACTTTATAGGGTCTCCGACGCTTCCTTCTGGGTGTTACAAACTTCGTGACAAACTTAATATACCCTGTTCAGGGTATAAAAACAGTTCAAAGAAAAAAAAACACCCTAGTATACATATATAGAGAGAGTTTGATTTATGGGAGGAAATGTGTATGAAATTTGACTTCTCTGTTGCCAATTTAAAAGTTCAAGTTATGGAAAATTAACGAAGTACAGATTTCCTTCCATAACTCGAACTCTCTCTAGCTCAAAGTTTCTTTACGGACTATGGTGATTCGACTGTATATATAATTAATTACTTGGATTCCGAGTCTATGGTTTATGGCTTGCATCCTAAGGTATTTCCTTGGCTTTGATTCTTGTAAGTTGGAAGAGTATAAACTCTTCGGTTCCACCCGAACTTAGCGCTTTCTTACTTGTTTTTTATTTCTACTTATGTTCAATATGAGTTTTTGTTTTTGGTAATGAGTAAACACACAGACTAACTTTTTCGGTAAAAAAACACATTTTAATTTTCTTAATATATTCGAATACGTTTCATTTTTCTCTTTCTTATATTTTTTGCTCACTCATTAATTTTTCTTATTTCCGAATTTTTGGTACGATAGGATAATTTTGTTAATTTGAAAAATTTCCACATTATATATATTTACTACGATTTAGTTGTTATATAATTTTCTGCATTTTTTTCTTCCTTAAATTTTTTTTTGTTTCGCCTATTAAGTTTATAATATTTGATAATTAGCTTTACCAAAGGAGAACTTCCTTCACTTGAAAAATTCCCACAAGCTTCATTTCAATTGCAAATAAATAGACACATCCGTAAGGGGTAAATTGTAAACACCGTTATCAAGCAACTTCACACCCTACCTTTTTGTTTGCTCATGTATTTATAACTAAAGCGGACAGATAATGGCCAAAGCCGCAGCTAAGGGTGCATTTAGGCGTGCAACCGAACTAGGATCAGATATACATACGTAACGTATACATATGTACAAACACACACGCATATCCAAAAAAAGGAATCAACACTGGGTAGTTAAAAATAACAAGCTGAGCCGCCTCATATGACATATCACTAAATAAATACAAAGCAAATGTGCGCGTGTATGTGTATGTCGGCGCTTGTGTGCGTGCACACGGTTAAACTAACATTTATAATTGGCCATAAAAGCAATTAAAAAATATTAAAGTAGATTAGTGTGCGTAATAAATAGAAAGGATACCGCACAAGCACACACACATACACACTCAAGCTAGGATAAATAAGCAACACAAGCATTAAAATACACAACAAAGCAGCGCTATCACTATCCCAGTATCACAACGCCAGATCGCCGATAACAGGCACAACAAGCGGCTACAAACTGCTAATCGAGTAGGCACCCTCGCAAAGGCCAGCAGGCCGGTGCTCGAACACCGCTCTAGCGCTTGGTGCTTACTTTCCGCCAATTGACAACGATACGTATAAATATGTATGTATATACGTATATGTGTGTGTGTATGTGAGTAGCCTCTCATACGCCCAAGTGGCAAAGTGCGTTGCTAAGTGTTAAGTGGTGCACTAGAAAGTTTGTATGCACGGTTGCATGTGTATTTGTATTTGTAAGGGGGATGAGTAGGTTATTTGTTTGTGCGTTGCCATACTGAGCAATGCGATTAGTTGGCAATTAACAACAAATACAAATTGAACTAAACAACACGCATACTGATGCTGTGTCGCGCTATGGTGGGCAATTAAAAAATTATTATTGTCTGTTATTGTAAACAAATAAACGCTTGAAGAGTGTGCTTTAGAGCAAATATTATTGGAACGTGTGGGAAAAACTGAAAAGAAATTGGTTTAGAAATTAATAATTTTTTTTTATGGATGTTAAATTGCTAAAATAGATAGCATTTTTTAGATCGAAACCCTAAAAAAGGTTGAGATTTCATTTTTACAACAACACACCGATTTTCGGTCCAGTAAAAAATACAATGAAGCAAATCGAAAGTTAGAAGCTATGGCTCATGGTGTTCCTATGCAGTAGTTGATGCCTACTGACCTAGTCTACCATATTCTCTTATCCTGGGATAACACTCTCCATAAATTTTTAAAAGTTAACTCAAATTAATAAAGTACAGGCTTACATGCTCAAATTTTATCCGGACTGGTCCACTTAAACTATGCGCGTAAGCCAAAGCGATAAAATAGTTTTTCCTAGATTAGTACACCCTTATTACGTTTGATCTCTGGTGACGAAACGCCGAAGGCCACCTAAGTCGAGGCTTAGTGGATGAAAAATAAAATTAAATTTGGCATGTTTTTTCTTCCTCAGGAACCTATTTCTACGGCGATCATAAATATTTATAATTACTTGAAAATCTATATTTTGTCAGTTCTGGGCAATTTTGATCAGATGATGAATTTTGATCAGACAATGAAATTTCATACAAATTGGTCCGCTTACTGATTTTGACACTAAGTATTAACCTAGAACACTAGAAGGAATACTTTAAATATGGAATATCGTTAGAGTACCACTTAAAAGATTCCAATATCAATGATACAATATTTAGGAATGAATTTCTTCTCGAGAGTTTTCATTTCTTTCTAGAGCATTTATTTCTTGAAGCCTCTATTTCTTCTATGCTGCTTTCGTTTCTTGACTAGAGCTTTCTTTTCTCTTTATGATTATATACATATGTATATTATTATATACTATCTTGGGGGTTTTTATTCCTTTTTAAGGCATTTATTGCTTCTACGAGCTTTCACTTTTACTAAAGCTTTCATTAATTTATTACAGTTTTCTATTCTTCCACTTCAGATTACACTTTTTACAGAGCTTTCATTCCCTTTCTAGATATGTCATTTTTTATGAAGAGTTTTCAAACTTCTCTAAAGGTTTCATTGCTGCTGTAAAGCTTTTAATGTTTTTCAGCTTCTATTTTTTCCAGAGCTTCTTTGTTTCTGTAAAGCTTTCAATGTTTTACAGCTTCTTTTATTTCCAGAGCATTCATTTTTTCGCTAGAAATGTCAATGTTTTCCTAGAATTTTTATTTCTTTTACTGAGTAATTTATTATTAATTTAATTTTTTTTTAGAACTTTTCTAAATATCTCTATAGCTTTTAGATTTATAGATTCCCATTTGTCACAGATTTTATTTTTCTCTTTTACATTTATTGTTTATATAGAGCTTTCACTTGTCTGTGGAGCTTATATTTTGTTCTGAAGTTTTTCCACAGCTCTTCTAGAGTTTTCGTAGCTTTTTAGAACTTTATTAGCAACTTTATAGCTTTCGATTTCCTACAGATGTAAATTTTTAAGACGTTTATTTCTTCTCTAGAGCTTTACATATTTAAAGTTCCCTTTAATTTCTTCTAGGAGTCTTCCATTCTGTATAGCATCTACTTTTTCCATAGCTTTTATTTCTTCTGAATAACTTCATTGCTTTATAGGGTTTCCAACTCTTTTATCGAGCTTTCTTCTCCAAACATTTTCTACAACTTTTATAGCTTCTTCTTTCATTTCATCTCTACCAATTTTTGATTTTTACGGCATGCATTTTTTCAGAACTTTCATTTCTGCTTTATAACTTCCAGGCTTATCCAATGATTTGATTTTTTATAGGGCGACCTTTTCTAGAGTAAAAAATTTTTTAAAATCGTTAAAGTTTCTTTCGAGTTTTAGTTTTTCACTAGAACTTTCGGAGCCCAGTCTAGAGCTTTCGTTGATTTACAGCGTTCACTTTTTTCAAAGCCTACATTTGTTCTCAAAAACTTGCATTAATTACATATATAAAGCTTTAACTTTTTCTATAGCTTTCACTACGCCTCAAAAACTTTTATTTATTCTTTGAAGCTTTATTTTTTTTTTTGTATTTTAGAGCTTAAATTTTTTCCAGAGCTTTCATCTCTTCTTTAGAACCTTCAGCTTTAGCCAAAACTTTGACTTTTTATAGAGCTACCATTTCTTGCGCAAAGCTTTAATTTTTAAAAAATTACTTTTATAGCTCCTCTAGAGTTTTAATTGTTTCGGTAAAACTTTCAGAGCTTAGTCCAAAGTTTACGATTTTTTACAGCTTCCACTCTTCTTCAAAGCTTACATTTGTCCTCAAGAACATGCATTTATTACCTATAAAGGGCTTTAATTTTCACTTCGTCTCAAAAACTTTAATTTAGTTTCTATAGCTTTTACTTCTTTCCTTGAGCTTTTACTTCGTTTCAAAAAATATCATTTGTTCTCTACATCTCTAACTTCTTTCCTAGAGCTTTTATTTCTTTTCGACTTTTTTCATATGAAATCGTTTTTTTTTTTTTGCAGCAGGGATTTCGTAAGTAAGTTCTCTCTTTTTGTCACCATAAATTTATTTTAGCTAATTTTCGGAGGAATATGTTTTTATTTTTCCGCGCTCTACGAGTAAACTATTAATACCTCTACTTCAATGTATTATATAAACTTATATCTTACTTTTTAATTATCTAAAGTCCCTTTAGATTTCAATCAAAGTAATTTCGACATCAAGATCAAATTTCAACTCACTTGTAAATGAAATGAAGCAAATATTGGATCGGTGGAAATTCATGTAAAACATTTTACAAGATTTCTCTTCACGGTGTGATTAATATTGATAAAAGATATCAATTTTTTCGAAAATTGGTTTTACAATTTATTAAATTTTGTTTATTATTTTTTTATTTTTGATTAATACACAAACTCACAATTTATTAGGTAGAAGTCTGCATTCACTTCAATCACACAGAAATATGCTTTGTTCACTTTCAATTACTTTTGTAATTGTTGTACCAAAATGTTAAGCGTAAACTTGCAAAGATTGCCCGCGACTAGCGAAGAACCACTGAAGCTTGATATAAAATAATGCAATTAAGGAGGCCATCGCCACCCGCAATGCTTATGCTATGCTATGTAATGCTATGTTATGTGTACATATATAAATCTAATTTGTTTGAATTGCAGTAAACAGTTTAAAGTCAATCTTAGTTTTTATTGTTGCCTCCAATTAATAATTACATACATAGCTGTGCAATATGCGTGGCCGTCATGCAAGCATATCCATATCACACATGCACACCAATATTTCACCTACTCAAACACCAAGTTGTGAGTGGCACCACCGCTGGCTGGTGTTGCTACTGCTGCGGCTGCGCCTTGGCTGCGTTAAAGACACTGCTGGGAGCAAAAGCATAAAGTTAAGTAAAATATTGTAATTTGCCGTCAATGTTGCGCTAAGTTGCATTTAGTTGGCTTGGATATCGGTGCATATGTTGAGCTATATGTACAAGTATATATGTGTGTGTGTGTATGCTGTGGTGACAAAAGTACCCAGTAGGAAAAATTTGGAAAATTCGTAATTTAAAATATCAACCGTTAAGCTTTAAAGATAGCCTAAGCCAATATGATTTATTCGTTATAGTCGCTCAAAGACGAATTCCGTGAAGGTCGTCCAAAAGCAGCCGTTGTGCCAGAAAACATCAATGCCGTACGTGAATTGATAACGCAAGACCGTCATGTAACATACCTTCAGATAAAGGCATGCCTATGCATTTCTCCCACCAGCATACATTCGATATTGCATGAACACCTGGCCGTAAAAAAGATTTGTTCTCGTTGGATCTAGCACAATTTGACAATCGCTCAAAAAAAGGCTTGTGTAGATTGGTGTAAAGAAATGCTGAAAAAATACGATCGCGATGCTTCAAAAGACGTTTATAAGATCGTCACAGGTGACGAATCATGAATCTATGCGTATGAGCCCGAAACAAAACAGCAATCGACAAAAAAAAAATAATATAAAAAAATAAAAAAAAACAGTTTCGTTGATAAATATGCCTATTTACATTATTAGGCCAGAAATATATATAGCAACCTACGTAGTGGGGAGATTTTAGATTATATACTATTTTCATGGCAGAAGTCTATCCAAAAGCCTGCTATTGCATACATTGACTTGATTTTGATCGATCAGCGATACAATTAATCTGTAGTGGTCCGATATCAGCGGTTTCGACTATTAAGTAGCTTCTTTAGAAAGAACAGGTGCAAAATTTCAGATTGATATCTCGAAAAGTGATCCTTGCCTAAATCAACTCAGCTCGTCAGGCTGTCATCATTTATAACGGGGTTTTCAACAGGACGCTACAAAAGTATACCGTTAGCGATAGCACACGACCCCATATTTTTTCCCGCTCATTTAACATTTCTCTGCAGTCGGGTTTGCCATTTCAACATGGAAAGATATACGATCCAACAATGAGTCGAATTTATTAAAATTTACTACTAAAATTCGGAGTCAGTGGTCTCAACTTTAAGAGCGCTACGTCCAATTTATGGTAGTCATAATCGTCTTGTCAGATCAACAGTTGAGCGTCTAGTAGAAAAATTTGAATCCACAAGCACAGTGTAAAGAAGTGTCCGTAGTGTAGAGAATATGGCTGTCACATATTTGACCTACAATTGAGGAAGATCCAAATCTCACCTCTCGTTCTCAAGCATTGGGCATCTCTGTGCCGTCGTTGTGCCAAATTTTGCAACAACTGCAGCCGCTCAGCTACTATGCTCGTGAGTTGAGCTTAGAAAAATGATCCGGATTTTCATCCAAAATTTTTCTTCAGTGATTTCATTTCTGGGTCAATGGCTTCATCGAGAAACAATGACCACATACTTATTTTATTGGTCAAGCAGCAATCCACACGTATTCCATGAGTCACCACAGCATCCTAAACAAATTACGATTTGTTACGGTTTATGGGCCGCCGGCGTCATTGGACCGTACTTCTTCCGTGATGATCAAGGCCGGCAAGTTACTGTGAATGGGAATCGCTACCGCTTAGTGATATTTTTAGACTATTTCCTGTAGGGCTACGTCAAGTCTACGGTCTATGCCAACAAGCCAGCGACGATTGACGTATATTGAACGTGAAATTGCAGCAGTATCGGCCGATTTATGCTTTGAAAACCATCGAAAATTGGGTTTAGCGTCTGAACTTCTGCAAGGGTGCCCGTGATGACAAGGCGAAATAAATCGAGTTCTACAAGGTGCGTTCCAAAGTAAACAGGTGACGCCATCTATATGTCGACTAATGCGTTAGAATCTGCTATCTTTATCGATTGTCCAGTGAGAATTTTATGCATTTTATTGATTGGAAATGAAGTTATTGCGTTTTAAGTGTCAGTATGTTTGTGTTATCGGTGCGAAGGAGCTTCAAACAAAGAGACAACATTAAATTTTGTTTTAAAATTGGTAAAACTTTTACCGAAACGTTTCAATTGATGAAAAAAGTTTATGACGATGATTGTCTATCCCGTAGCAGAATGCACAAGTGGTTTCAACGTTTTCAAAGTGGTCGTGAGGACTTAAATGACGATCGACATGTGAGCCAATCAAAATACGTGATCACCGGAAATTCCATCGAAACTGTGCGTGAATTCATCAAAGATCAGCCGAATTCATCATTGAAATTCATGGTGATGGAATTGAATATCTTCAAGACATCGATTTATCGCATTTTCACCGAACATTTGGGCTTACGAAAGCTGTGTGCACGGCTTGTTTCTCACAAATTGACTGACGACCAAAAATTGCTCAGAATCCAACATTCGAAGGACATCATTAAAGAGGTCAAAAAGGACAAAAACTTCCTTTACAATATTGTGACTAGTAACGTGGTGTTTCCAATATGCTCCCGAAACGAAACGCCAGAGTGCTGAATGAAAGGCACCGGACGAGCCGAAACCCAAAAAATCGCGCATGGAAAAGTCAAAAGTGAAGACAATGCTGATTTGTTTTTATGTTTCCAAGGTTATTGTCCACAAAAAATTTATTCCACCCGGCCAAAACGTGAATGCGGTATTCTACCTTGGAGTTTTGAAGCGTTTGGTGCGCCGTATTCGACGTGTTCGGCCCGAATATCGCGAAGATGAAAGTTGGCGTTTGTTGCACGATTATGCGCCGTCATCGATCGACGCTTGTGACCGATTATTTGACCAAAAATCACATTTCAACCATTAACCACTCCCCGTATTCACCTGATATGGCACCGTGTGACTTCTTCCTTTTCGGAAAAATGTATTTGCCCATGAAAGGAAAGCGTTATGCAGACGTAGCGGCCATTCAAAAGGCTTGCAACGGCGTACTGGCGGCCATAACGGCTCTGAAAGTATTCGACGCAGTACCCGCCGGATGAAGCAGAGGAAGAAGAAGACCTCTAATCCGTTGGAGAGATCAGGTGGAGAAGAAATTGCGAAAAGAAGAAACGACTGACGCGCGATGTTGACGCCAGTAAAGAAGGAGAAGAAATAAAAGAAAAAATAGAGGATAGAGTTTTTTTTGTTTTCTGCGCAATTTTTGCCATAAATGAAGGGGTCGGGTGAACCAAGGAAGAAAAGTCGATGGTATAAAAACCATATACCATCTTATCAAATTTGGCCCGGACTGGAAAAAACTACATTTCCACATATTTCTATATAATATTTCTTGTCGGCTTCAAAATATGCTATTGAGCTAATATAAGCACGCCAAGGCTTAATCCATTTTTCCTTGTTAGAAGCCTCTGAAGAGAAGGCTTTCAGTGCCTTCTATGAATTTTGGTTTCGGCTCATTTTTGGTGCGCCTTTGCTAGATTATTGAAAAGTTTTAATGACATGCTCTTAAGCCCATGTCTCATTACCAGTAATGATGCTTTTGAAGAATTTTGAGTATTCAGGTAGGCAGTCAAGCGTGTTTTCTGCGACCTCTACTCGAAGTCGGTTTTTCAAAAGATTCAAGAATTTCGATATTATATCCAAATCATTAACCACTTTATACCCAAAAAATTAAATGCTTTTTGCGCAAAACATTAGCTGCTTTATACCCAAATCATTAACCACTTTATACCCTAAACATTAACCGAAATATTTTGAGTCGATCCACAAGAGCAGTTGGTATACAGTTTTTTCTACAGGGTCTGTTGCTAACAACAGCAATGTTTGCACGAAGGTGCAGTGGACGCGACGATATGCTGCTGCCGCTGCATAGCTTGCAACGCTTCGCTGATTACTCCTCAAGAAAACTTCAATTATCATGCTTAGGTGTGTGCGTATGTGTGTGGGTATCACATATATTCTTCGGTTAATATTTATTTTCGCCTTAAGCGGCGCTACATACGCACACACAAACATACATACACACAGAAGTGTGTGCGCTATGGTCATAAATGAGCAGTCAAGCGCAGCTTCAAGCACGACTTACACCAACACATGTCTATGTATGTATGTAAGTATGTGTGCGTATGCAATTACTTGAACTTAGAACAATCATAAATGTAGCAATGAAAATTACTAACTTTTTGCTGTTGTTGGTGTTGTGTTTGTTAATAAGTAGTGAGGAAGAAGATGTAAAAGTAGAAGATACCGCTGACAAAACATATCCCACGACTTTTTATACTTTGTTTTTTTTTTTTTTCCTTCTTTTCAGTGGGTGTGAAAGGTGTGTTGCTGTTTATGTTGTTGTTGTCAATCTATGTTTTTATGTATATACAAGTTCGTATGAGAACGGCTTAAACCGTACCGTATTAAAATTGGCTCGGAAGTGTTGAGGTGGAAGGTTGCATGGAGGCCGCATAGGCGCTGTGGCTCTTCTAGGTGCTCGGGTCTTAAAGTTTGTATATACATATATAAAAATGTGAGAATATTTATAATAAGCTGTATATAAACACGTAGGTGTCTCCGTTAAAGCTTCGACAACACTTTATCATGTGTACTCACACATTCGTTTATATATGTACATACATACATACAGACGCCACTTAACCGCACTTTATTGTCATCCATACGTGCTTAAGCTCTGCCCACAACAAAGTAGCTTCCATAGACTGCTTTATACATACAAAATATATATATATTCCATAGCAGCGCATTTCCGTTTCTCTCGCTTTGCTCACACACTCCTTGCCCGCTCCCCGCGATTGCGGGCAACTGTTTCCTTTAACTTGCCATTGAGTTGAGTTTTAACTTGGTATTTCCAAGAGTGAACTCTGCTGACCACAACTTGCGGTCGGTGCCTTTGGTAATTTAATCAACTTGCTTACACATGCAATGGTTGAGAAGAAATTTTCATTTCGGCATGAGCCAGAGGTGCAAGCACGTTTTTGATCTGAAGGTACAAGTGTTGAGCGCTATTAAAGTGGTGAAACTTAATTTACTTTTTAATTTTAAAATTTTTGTGTCTTATTTTGATGAACCAAAGGAAAGGTGAGGTGAGAGTTGCCATAGTTTTAAATAAGAAAAAATCGTATGCAGTCGGATGCTATAGTCGCTCAGAACATTTTGTTTGAATATATGTAGTCTATCCTTGGAAAATAATTTATGCCAATTTTTGTGCTGATCTCTTGTCAATTAATAGAGATTTTCCAATTTGAACGATAAAATTCAGGTCGCTTCCGGCTGCGTAGACCCGATTGTCAAATGCAATGCCCTGACCCTAAAACTCCTGGAACATCAAGCTACTGCTTCCTTCCTTCCCTAACGTAACACCTTACCAGGTAACATCAAAATTATGAAGCCTTTTAGAGTGTTTGCATCCTGAAGCCCTAAAACTTCTGGAAGTCCAAGCTGCTGCTTTCTTCCCTAACCTAACACACTACCTTGATTGTATACTGAAGCCCTAAAACTTCTGGAACTCCAAGCTGCTGCTTTCTTCCCTAATGTAAAACCTTACCAGGTGATCTCATAGTTGTTAAACCTTTTAGATTGAATATATCCTGGTATCTTTCCTTCTGAACAGGCAATATCTACGAAGAAGGCGCAACCTAATCAGCCAAACAGCTACAGCTGACTTTACCGTCCGCAGCAAATATGCCGCATAATCTTTATTCAAAAACTACTAGGAAACAGCAGAATAACTTGTTATGATGTGAAGACTCATAGATCCCATACAGTCCGATAACGATTTACGAAAACTTCTAAAAACAACTTCAGAATGGATTCGAAAACTCGAAGTTTCCGGACAGTCCGACAACGATTACGTAGTCGTTGTCGCAGACGACTTAGTCGTTATCTCGGTTGGTCTTATGTGTGCTTATCTTCAAGTCAGAATCACTCTAGCTCAAACAAAATTAGAACGAAACGTCGGCCAGTATTTCAGTTCTTGTTTATATATAGGAAGTCGGACGGTAAAATTAAAGAATGATCAAAAACTCGTTTAACGAGTTTTAATGTAGCCGCTTTTCTTGGTCTCCGAAAACGAGTATCATGGAGGACAAGTTCAGAAATGTGCGTGATCTCGTATTGGCAGACAGTCATATTCTGCATGAAATGTGGACCATAAGAACACCATGATGGTATGCAATCTTGGTAAACACGACCAATTTGGTCAAAGTGCAGTTAAGTACAGCTGTCCCATCAATCATAGCCCACAAATTTGTCTCCGTGCGTCTGATTTTTGTTTACAAACTTGGAAAAGCCCGGCAACGGATAGAAATTTTATTCTAATTTGAAGTCTTTTGGCAGCCGATTTAATAACCATATCCTGCTTTAAATATGGGGCACAACAAAACTATCAGCACTAAAGTATCGCTGCGATAAAAGGGGTTCGAAACAAAAAAGACAAACCTATTAGTCAAAAAAGTGATGACCATGGTCAAATTAGTCGAATTAGGTCACGAACAGCTGTTCCATTAAACGTTGTCCACAGGTTTGGACGTGGAAAAGTAAGTAACTAAGCAAAAACTCAAATCGAGGCAGATAGTTAAATGAACATTCAAATTCTGTGTGGGGTATAAAAAAGTTGTCATCGCGAATGGATCTCCTGGTACATATTAGAAAACCAAATGGTATTCAAAATAGTGGACTTCACACGAGGAACTTACTACGAAGAAATCAAGGACTATCCTATTAGACGGAAAGGTGAACAACATGGCGGAGTAAGGTTAGAAACAGAAGTCGTTAGCTACTCACAGGGTAGAAATTCGAGTGTAATGAAGAGATTATCGTTGCCGTAGATGCCTCCTGAGTATGCTCAGATAATTTTTTTTTATATTTTTAATGGATAAAGAATGGGGGGCGTCCTTAGGTCAGGAGACTATGTTCAGATGAAAATCACAATTGTCTTAAAACTATTGATGTAGTCTATAAAAATATAAAAGTTGATATTAAGGATCACCCTAATATTGATAGTTGGTGCGTCTTTGAGTCAGAAGACTATGCTGAGACGAAAATCATAATTTTCTCAAAACTTTTGCTTGAGTCTAGAAGAATAAAAAGTTGATATTAAGAATCACCCTAATATTGATAGAGTCAGAAGACTATGTTGATACGAAAATCACAATTGTCTCAAAACTTTTGATGGAGTCTATAAGAATAAAAAATTGATATTAAGGATCAACCTAATATAGGTTTACCTTCGTGCTTCCAATCACCAGGCAGATTGAATTAAAGTTTATTAAATTTCCACGAAATAGATTTGAGGCAAGATAGCTTCATTGCCTCTTAGTATAATTTCCCAACGGCCGTGGTCATACTTGCAGACCACTATCAGCCTAGGTTGCTACATTAAACGTGAATTAATCGGTAACAGCGAATCACTCGAGCCACGAAAGCTTTCATTCAATCAACTTGCAACTTCAACAAGCCTGCCTTCGCATCCTCGAAACCGCTTGCCAAGCAACACGCAGTGATTTAATCTCAGATCCATTTAGAGCAGTCAACCGCAAAGCGACAGTCCACACATTACGCAAGCAATAACCAACCGCTGCACCGCTAAGACCCTTAACTGCCGACGACCGTAGGATGCGCGTGCAACACATCAATTGCTGCTGCTGCTGCTGCCGCAATAAGACATAATATTTATTTATTAGCAGCAGCAGTAAGCGTTAAAAAGGAAGACCGATTGGTGCTCGTGGGGCAGAGTGCCGTGCAGAGTTGCAAGGTCGTCGCGCCGAAAGGATGCGCTGATGATTAAAGGGGCGGATGTGCGAGCGTCAAGCGACGTTGCGCCGTTAACCTGATAAGCAAATCAGTTGTGAAAAAGCGGGTTGCGGATGCAAAAATGAATGTGGTGGTGACAACAACAGCAACCGCCAGCCACTGGCTAGCGTGTGAAAGCGAAATATAAATAGCTTACAAGTAGAAGCATATTACTAGGCGCATTTGCCGATTTGCCTTATTGCGCGCTTCATAAGGTTAGCCTATTAGTCTGCTCAGCCGTCGCTAAGCCTATTAAAAAGGGGGATTGCTTGTGTAATGGTGCGGCAAAGTTATGGCGTGTCATAATTTTCATCGCTTGCTATTTTCCTCGTAAGCGTGTTTCAGTATTTCGAGTGAGACTGCTTGTATTTTTATGACTTTATGCGTTGAAAAATAGCACTATGAGAGACTGTAGAATATTGACAATGAATTGCGCGTCTAGAAATATGATATGCATTAAAAATAGTGAACTTTTTTATAGCAAGTTATATTACTGAGGGGCCTTAAGAGCCAAGTCTTGTAAAAATATTTATTAAAAAATTAAAACGGATATTATGAGCCATATATAAGCTTGCTGCCGTTATTTATTACTTATACTTTTTAATATACATATAAGCTCAAGTAAAAATAAAGTCGTTATTTTTCCAGTAGATGGATTTAATATAAATTGTGACAGATATGTACCCAGAAATTTCAGTTTAAACTCTCAGGTAAAATATATTTCAAAATAGTTTTGGTAAGTTGCACTGTCCTTAATTACTATGCCAAAGATAAGAGCACGATCTGTCTAGCAGTTTCTTTACAGCAGCTGCTTAAGTCGGTACACCTCAGTAATGCTTTACGATTTTTACCATCGATCAAAATATCGGACAAAGAATTGAGACACATTCATTCATTGTTTTTCTAACCAAATTTCGTTTTTGGGATCATTGCGAATTTCAGTTTTATCAAAAAAACACAAGCCTACGACTGGTACAAAACCTTCAAAGACATTTCGTTGAAGACATGTCTCGTTCTAGACGACCGTCGACCTCTTCAATTGATGAAAATATTAAAAAAGTGTAGGATATGGTGCTTGAAAATCTTCACGCAAGTGTTAAAGAGACCACAAGAGAGTTTTACATCTCTCCCAAGACCGTTAAAATGATTTTGGTGAATATTTTGGGTACGAAACGTGTTTTTGCTCGACTCGTTCCGATAAAGTTGAATTTTTTTCAAAAAGATTACCGTAAACAGTTGTCTTTGGATATACTTGATCGGACGAATTCCGATCCCACATTCATGGAGATCATTATAACTGCCGATGAGACATTCGTTTATGAGTTTGACAAGCAAACAAGTCAACAATCATCGGAAGGGAGGCAAAAAAACGAGCCGAAACCAAAAACACCACGCCAAAGCGCGCAAAAATCAAGATGATGCTAATTTATTTTCGATATTCGTGGTTTGGTATATCATGAATTTGTTCCGGAGGGACTTCCTCATAAGGATGTTCTATTTGGCCATATTGAATCATTTGCGTGAGAACATCCGTCGAAAATGTCCGGAATTGTGAAAGAACAATTCATGGATTTTACGCGATGATAATGCACTACCGCATCGAGCTACGATTGTGACAGAAATTAAAGCCAAAGGCGCACTAAAGACCATCGATCAACCACGATATTCATCAGATTTGGCTCCGTGGGATTTTTTCTTGTTCCCGAAACTGAAATTGACGCTCCGTGAAACCCGTTTTCACTCGATTGAAGAGATACAACAAAATTCGCTTAAGGAGCTGAAGATAATACCAAAAAGTGTTTCGAGGTCTAGAAGAATCGTTAACATAAGTGTATTACATCTGATGAAAATTACTTTGAAGTCAAAAAAATTAATATTGATGAATAATATTTCGCAGCTTATTTACAATTTCCGGCTACTTTGTCACAATGTATTTTTTATAGTCAAAGATTTGTACTAGCAAAGCGAAAATACGCAATATTTTGATATTTTACATTTTTTCATCAATTCCATTCCGCTAAATTTGACGTCAAAAACGAACCACGCTTTGGAGCTCGAATTTCGATAATAAATGTTGATCAAGTAATGGAAATCGTTGAGGCCGGCAGCCATACAAGCACTAATAAGATTACCCATGATCTAATCACTGCAAAAAATCGTTTAAATAAGGCTGGATGTAAAAGCAGATGGACCGAATTTCTATCTGCGTATCACTGTTGAATCGCAACAAAATTGGTTCATTTCTGAAGCGGATTGTTACTCGAGATGAAAAGTGAGTCACTTAAATGAAAAGTGAGTAACTTACGACAACGTCAAACGCCAATGTTCAGGGTTAGGAAGGTTTTGCCATGTGTTTGGTGGAACACTGTGAGCTCTTTTTCTAGGGCAAACTTTTAATTCGGATCTGTACTTTGTACCGTCTAAAGTAAACCATCGCCATAAGCTCCGGGAGCTTGATTGGATGACTCTTATGCATCCACATTATAATCCGGAGCTGGTACCAAGTCATTATTACTGGATACTGTATATGGCGAATGATTTTGCTAGCGAAAAATTCGACTCAAGAGAAGCTTGTAAGGATCAACACCAACAGTTTTTTGCCAAAAGAAAAGAGAGCTTCAACACGAGGGTGTGTGGATGATATTAAAGTCTTATAATCCGAGATGTGCTAAAAAAAAAAGGAATATCTTCAAAGTAAGGCTGCCTGAATTCATATAATTAACTGAACTAGCAGACTAGTCTGAGAAATGATGACCATTTTAAATACGCTGTTCAAAGATTAGGTTCGCTAATTCCCGTACAGCAGAACAAGTTTTGAAGGAGATCTCCTTGACATATGAAATTTTAGATAACCTCATTAACTAAATTAGTGAGGAATAATTAAGTTGGTTTTTGTCCCTGATAGATATTTAATGGGGAAAAACTGAATTGGTTTTTGTCTCTGATAGATATTTTACGGTTTTCTTTTATTGTTATTATTCTTTAGAATTCATTCTCAATAAACTTGCACATTGAATGCTGTTGCCTTTGTGCTGTGCCATGAACTTGGCATCAGACCCCCTCAATGTTATTTTGGATTGGCCTTGTCTTCTGCTTCGCTAAGGATTCCAGTCAAGTGATATCCTCTTAAGGCTATCTGAGGCCTTACTCGTGGTATCGACTATCCAACGTCATTTGCCCCACCTTATTTCTCTCAGTACCGGTTTCTTCTTTATTAATTTTCATAGTAGAGCTTCCGTAGTGCTGAGTTGCTTATAGTTTTGGACATGAATATTTGAATATTGCAGATGATCCGTAGATGCTTGAAGGATGATGATGAAGCTCGAAACCAGTTATTTTTTGCTTCCATAGAATAACGTCGACTTCGCGCATCCGAGGAAAATTCCAAGCTTAATGCCTCTGAAGAATTACGAGTTTGCGAGTTTGCTTACACAGTTTTCAGTCGTTCTAACTCCGCTCATGTTTTTTTCATCCCACAAATGGCTAGCGCTTCTGCAGACTAAGTGGTTATAGCCGATTTTGTAACAGAGAGGGAGGATTTAGTGTAGAAATTCACGCAAGTGAGAAAGTTCTCTGAGTGCAACACACTTGGGAGTGGCCAGAACCGATTCCTTCACATATGGCTCAAGCAACTCACAACTTCCGGTGTTAGACCAAGTATTCTCTGGGACATCCGTTTGAAGGCGACTTAAAGTTAGAAGGCCAGCCATACCTTCCAAGGTAGTGCGCTGGGTTTGGAACCGGCCACGTAAAAAACGGGCCCAATGAAACTAAAGAGAAGTATGAGGATTATTACTTACAAAAAATCACGTCAAACCCACCTTTTTCTTAAACACTTCCATCATCTCATCTGCATACAAGAGCTAAAGCAAGTATTCTGGCTTTTCTTCTCTGTCGAATAATAACTGCTTTATTCCACTACCTTTCTTAAAATAACCAAATCAATATCACCGCATTACTGCGATTCCCAAACTAACAAAGAGGAAACTTGTGTGCGCACCATAATTTGCAAAAAGTTCTCACACCCACTCGTGTGTTGGGTGAGAAAACGCCAGTTTCCCACGGGAAACATTCGTAAGCCTTCGTTAAGACACGTCTGCCTTTCGACAATGCTTTCGGACCGCAATCAAAATCAAACCAAAAGCTAAACTAAATATATATTAAAGGCGCTTTTTAATGTCAGCAACAGCGGCATCAACATTTTCAGCCCAACAACAACAATTATAGTAATAATGCCACAACGTCGTTCGAGGATAATAAGCGCATGGCAAAAATAAATACCACACACACATGGAAGAGCACGCGTCGAAGCACAGGTCTCGCTAAATGCCTGTCCAAAACAGTCGTCAACTGACAGTTCACCAGACACACCTCCACCAGAGCTGTGTATGAAAGCGGTGGCTGATAGTTAAGTAAGCAATGCGTCGTTACTTGTAAGGGTAATGGGGCGGCGGTCGGAAAGGAAGCGCGTTGATGTATGCGTGTATGTGCTTGGACGCGCATCGTCACGAGCAGCGGAAGCAGGCGAAAACGTGTCGTGCGTGCGTGTGTTGATGTGGTGGTCGGCTGGTCGGCTGGTGGGTGTTTACTGCTTTCTTTCGCCTCACTTTTGGCATTTAAATTTCGTTAAGTGCGAACCCAAGACTGGCTAGCGCTGCGGTTTGCAGGCAAGCATTTCCATAGAATGCTAAAATTATGGATTTCTAGCATGGGTGACGTCACAAATGAGTAAGCATTGAAGCATATATAACTTACGCTTAAAAAAACGAGCTATTTTTGCCACTCACGCAACGTAAATTAAGCAATGTCTGGTAGTATATACAAATATAATTATAATTGGGCTAATTATAATAATACTTTGCGGAAAGAAAGTAACTTACATCCAATTATATCCATAAAGAAGGTAAAATATTGAATTTTTCTTTGCTCTAATCAAAAAGTGACATTATTTGGAAATACTTGCTGACTAGTAGCTTATAAATAAAGGTTTTTGGGTCAATGGCTGAGAAAGCTAACATCATGACTGCCAAATTCAGAGCGCTATGCTCGAGTCCCCATGGCAACAATGTCAAAAAATTATAGAAAAAGCCGCTTGAGACAACTCACTCTCACCACTCTTGTTGTTGTAACGGTTATCTAGTCCCCATTAAGCTAGCAAGGTTCAGATAAGTTATCATCGAGGTCAACCAAAGGTAGGTCCAAGGAGTCGGTGTAGGTGCTTATGGCTCCACTGTGAATGGCGCTCAGTGCATGTCTGAAGTTAGTTGCGTCCAAAATCTGACCTTTTGATGTCCCTTGGAGGCGGTTCCGCTTCGAGCTGATGACTGTAGGGATGGTTTATACGAAAACATCTTAGCAGAAACTGCTTTGAGAAGAGCTTAATGAAGCATAGTTGCCTCACTGTGCAGATGTTCGATGTCTGAAGCTTCCTCGTCTGCGTTTCACTGCATCCAGGCGACCATATTAGTGCGGCGTAGTTAAGAACCGGCCAGTCGATTGCCTTGTATGTTGCCAACTTGAGGATTTTGTTGCGGCGCTGTACTTTGGCAATAATAGCGGTGGTGTGTGGAGTGAAGGAGCATAGGCTGTCGAAAAAATTTTAATTTGGAGTTATTGACAGTCAAGGTCAAGTATGTACCGTGGATTTAGTGAGGAAGAGTGTTAGGTTCCATGCAGCGAGGAAGATCGGAGAGATAGTTTTTAATTCTTTTGAGCACATGTCATCGATTCCTTTACCCGACATTATCTTGCAATCATCAGAGTTCGGGCTGACAGAAATTTCCTCTTGTCGTTGAGTGAGTTCAAAAATGTAGAAGTTAAACAGCAACGGGGAGAGGACACCATCCTTAATTCTTGAGAAATTTTACCTCGAAACAATACGGATGATTGTCGCTACGCATTGTCGAACCTAAAACCTCCCTAAAAAATATTTGAAAACCCTTTCGGTGATAATTGTTTCTCGCGAGCAAGTGGTTTAGATTGGTATATTTTATTCAAAGAGGGTCAAGAATGCGTTGACGTCTAACCACATCCAGGCTGGCCTTCAACATCAACTGCTGATCAACACTTTAATAAAATAACTGGTGCTAGAGAATCGGCGATTAGCAGTCACTGAGCTTACTGGCATCGTTAAAATTGCGGAAGGGTCATTGAAAACAATTTTGAAAGATCATTTGGGCTTAAAAAAAGTTAAAACACGATTGGCTTCAAAATCACTAAATTTTCTCGAAAAACAGCGTCCCGTTAACGTCTGTGAAACAATTCTTTCCGACTACAAGGATGTCATGAGACGTATTATTACTGGCGATGAGTGTTGAATTCATGCTTACGACTCGGCAACAATTAATCGATCGAATCTCGTGACAAAGGTGAGCCTAAGTCGAAATCCACATCAATGCAGGTTAAAAATCAAGGTTATGTTGATAGTTTTCTTCGATAATCGAGGTGTGGTGAACTACACACATTTGTGGGTGGTCATATGATGCGAAGTAGTCTAGAGACAGATTTGAAAGGAGCTTACTGAATTAACTACGGATAAAGAGGAATGGTTAATACCATTATTCTCCCTTCTTCGTTGCATGCTTTGCTTTGTTGTGGCTTTGTTTGATCTCATTGTGAACAATGTCATCTGCTTTAGCTCACGCTTTGTAAAAGCTTGCTTACTCATAAAATCCACTAAAGACACTTAAGTTACATAGCTATACAATCAATACTTAACAAGATAAAAGAAGGATAAAAAAGCTGAAGCAGCATTTATGCAAAGGAAGGTTAGAAAAAGGCGAAAGAAAGGTACTCAAATAAATTCCAACCGAGAGGCACAATATTTGATCAACTAAGGCAGCAATTGGGGACGTTTATCAGTAATAATAGTCAATAATGATAGTCTCTTCCAAGTTGTCAATCATCTCGGACGTATTTGCGTCGCCAAGTAAGATAGTACAGCAGTACTCTACGGTCAAATTCGTAATTCGGAACTATACAGTGAATTGGCCAATAGGAGGAAAATTGTATTCAATGTTTCCCAAATAGGGACGATGGATATATTATTAATTTCCCTTATAAAAATTGTATACATTTTTACATTCTCCCATTTAATTCCTTTTTTCCAAGCTAATAAATTACGTAAATACACATGCTTTTACGCCACACTGTAGTCATATGAACATTTGCGGTGCATCTAAACAGAGGCAACGCATTGCATATCCACACATTCGTATTAAAAACGCAATCCATCCATTGCATTTATGTGGCTTTACGCTTTGCGAAATTCAACGCGTGTTTACAATCCGCAGAATGCTGCCACTAAAGAGCGAGTGCTAAAAAAGTCGCGTTAAACATACAAAAGAAGCGTAATAAATTACCTTCCATTTGCTAATACTTGGTTTGCTGATAATATCTCTCGCGGTACGAACGAGTATACAAATGAAAATGCAGATTAAAGTGTTAAGTAGAGATATCTATAAATGGAATTGGTGGTAGAATTTATAAATAGATTTGAAAGAGATACATATCTCTCTTCTTACTTTATGACGTAAATTCGGAAATTTTTCTAAGATGTAATACCTCCACCTACCTTAGTTAGGCTGCTATCTACTGAGTGAGAATTCCTGGAATCTCACTATGAAGTACAGGGTCCGGCACTCGAAGTGTAACGAACTTCAGGCCGTTCGCGCAACTGTCGCACTGGAATCAGCTGTTTATAAATTTGCTGAATGACAGTTCGAAGTATTGAGCGAAATCCACGACGAAGTGCCAATCAAATGGATTAAGAACTGAAAATATCCGACCGCAGCATCCGACATATATTGAAAAATGAGCTCAAAGTCAAGCCTTACAAGTTCCAAAAAGCACTCACACCGAAGCAGGCACAAGTAAGACTTGAGAGAGCGAAGCAATTGAGCAATTCGTAAACTCTCAAAACGATAGGGTTTACTTGACCGACCGTTCATACGAGAATCTAAGTCATCGGTTGGCCGCCAGGAGGCAGCACTCGCCACAAATAATGGTTTGGGCCGCTGTCACCGCAGATGGGCGCTCTCCAATTGTTTTCATTGAGCCTGGTGTCAAAGTAAATGCGACATATTATCGGGAAAGTGTTCTGGAGGCTACTTTGAAGCCGTGGGCAAACAAACATTTCGGTCGCAAACCATGCACGTTTCAACAAGACTCAGCACCGTCTCACAAAGTGCGAGTGAACCAAGAATGGCTGAAAAACAACGTTCCGAACTTCATTACGACCACACAAAGACTCTAGAATTCACCAGATGCGAATCCAATGGATTATTCTCTCTGGGCCATTTTAGAGAACAAGGTCCGAAGTAAAAAATTCACCAGTCTCGAGATGCTGAAGAAAGCCATTGTCCGTGAATGGGCCAAAATACCTGCAAGTTACATTCAGGCAGCTTGTAATTCGTTTTTTGACCGTCTCAAGGCCATAGTTAAGGCAAAAGATGGTCATATCAAGCAAAAGTGAATTAGTCCTGAATTTATGATTATTTTCGCACATTTTGTAGTTTAAAATAAATAAAAATAATTTTCCAAACCGAATTTATGGTTTTTTTAATTGGTTACACTGCACACTTACGAGTGCCGGACCCTTTATCTAGTTGACAACATTTAGACCTTCCAAAGGATTGTTTAACTAATTTGTAACACTTCGGGCTTTGACTAAATTATGTCTGAATGTTTGTATTACAATTTAGCTCTTACATATTCAAAATCATATTCGAACGTACTCACAATTATTTGATAAGTTGGTGGAAACCAATTTCTGATGAAAAATCTACATACTTGCACATTGGCTTCGATGCGCCACTTCTCAGTTCGCTATATTTGAACTCTCTCAGCGACCACCTTAATCGACAGTCTTCAACTAATACTGCTTCCTAATTAGAATGGTATAATTGGCTACAAATAAGTGATCAATTTCGATTTTCCCTACTTCATTAAAGAAAACACACAGAAGCTTCAAATTAAATAGGAATGTTTGTTATCATTCGAAAGAGCATTCTTTGGCATTTGTTTTATTGAGATTATCTTTTTCAAATGTTGGTCGTGGCTAAGTCTCAAATGGTCCTTACGTTGAGTCCAATTAGCGATGACTTTTTCGAACATTTCGGCTGGTAACTAGCGAATGACACGCGTGATATTTTGTCCCAAGTCCTGGATAGAAGTGGGATTGTCCGCATAGACTTTTGACTTTAGATATCCCCACGGGAAATGTTACAAATACAGCAATTTTATTTGTTTACATACCCATTGACAAAGATTTAAACTCATCGCTGAACAAATTTTGGCTCGTCGGATCTTCTTGGAACTTTACAGCCCATAGAGTGAAGCGTTGTCGCATGGGAAGGTCGAACGGCTTCAGTTCTTGCACAAACTATTTTTTGTACGCTTTCAATTTAAGATCTCGTCGTAAAATGCACCAAGTCGTTCCATAAGTCTGTCCGAGTTGCTGCGAACGTCACCGAATCGACTCTCCACGGTCTTCGTGTGCACTCTCAGCTTCTATATTTTCTTTACTGGTCTATTCGGTTAAATATTATTCAGTATGTCGATTACGTTGACCATAAGTTTACAGAACGTGAATTCTCATAATAAAGCAAGTCACATACGATTTGTAAACGTTGTTCAGTCGTAAGTCTTTGCGTGATGTTACGTCAAACAATACTGAACAAAAATAAGATGACAGCTTGGCACGACTCACACGTGATCTGTCAAAAAAAGGCTATCGAAAAGAGCACCTCTAATTGGATCTAGCGTTAGAATGCAAGCTAATAACTCGAACTCGACTTTTTCGACTTCAGCGAGGTGGGATAAATATAAGCCACTATTTCATAAAACATCGAAAAATATATAGCTATGATGGGACCATGATTGTCATAAAGAACAAATTTCAGAAAGAAAAAGGAAGAGATACCACATTGCCTGCAAGCTTCTGGACGAGTTAAACTTTTCTTTGGAGAATATAGGCCTAAACGATTTAAGTCGTTCATCCAACTCGCCGGAGTAAGATTATGTTACATGCGGCACTATAAACAGGTTACTGTAAATTAAGAGGCTGATGTACTTATACAGCGTGGGTTTGGACTCTACAGAGTCGTTTCTGCGACATAAAAGTGAACGGATTAAAAGCACCGTTTACAGAAATTCAAGTCGAGAGCACATTAATTCTATAACCCCATACACGATGCTCAAACTTGTTAGAATACTAGTGTTAAAGGGTTTGTGAAGAGCGGAGAGCACAATAGACAACGGATCGCAGAGCATATGTACCTCCATTTTATTCAGATCCAAGAAATCGTAGTTGGTATTGTTTAGAATTATAATTTGGATAAAAATAATTGTTGATTGAGGTAGATACAAAAAAAGGGACTACCAAGTCAGATACGGTATCAGTAGATCAGATTATACCGAATTCTCATCGTCTATCCCTGCTGAATTTTAACAAAATCGATCTATTTCTGAAGCAGATGGTTACACGGTTAGAAAGATTTTGTTATGTATTTAATGGGTAAGGGATGACTACTCCTCATGGATCTAGTAACTGTACTTCATCTGGCATCGCAAAGGACCAAAACTGGTATATTCGAGGCTCTTTGGCCTACCAGACTGACCTAACCTAACCTAATGGGTAAGGCAGGTAAGGATATACCAACTACTCCCATACTGCCAAATTCGTAATTCGAATCTAATGATAATCTTTTATTTTAACAATCGCTCTGAAGACTCTAAATTTTGGTCAACAAAAGAGAAATATTGTTCCAACAAGACTACCAGTAGAGTCGGTAGATGCACCGGTTGCTTGGCAGGAATGTTCTTATGCATCCATCTCACAGTCCTGAGCTGGGACCAATTGCATTAAGAGATGCTTAAAATCCCAAAATCGACTGTCTAGTTTTTTGTCAATAGAGAAAACAGTGACACTATCAAATTACATTTAAGATGGCAACAAGTTAGTATGCAAAATGGCATATGTGAACCAAATTGGAACTAGGCTAAATAAAATCCTTAATTTAATGCAAAAATACTGGATTTCTTCAGCTTAAAAATCCAACGGAGAATGACTCTTGCCAACAGGTGCTACTTTGAACTGAGTCGGCAATTGAAAAGTGCAGAAGAGACGAACAAAGACCAAACTCTGCAAGTCCCTCATCATTCTCGTCCTGCTATATAGGGCGGAAGCATGGACAATGACATCACCTGCTGACTCGGCTTTAGGAGTGTACGAGAGTAAAACTTTTGTTGAAGATTTATGGCCCTTTGCACGTTGGCAACGGCGAGTACCGCAGTCGATGGAACTAAGTATGAGCTGTACGAGATATATGACGACATTGACATAGTTCTGTGAATTAAGAGGCAGCGGCTGCGCTGGCTAGGTCATGTTGTCCGGATGGAAGAGAACGATGCAGATTTGAATGTTTTCGATTCAGTACCCACCGATGGAAACAGAGGAAAAGGAAGAAGACCTTCACTCCTTTGGAGAGATCAGATGGAGAGACCTGAAACGGTTTTTGGGTTCAAAGAATTTTTTTCTGCGAGTTTGATGCGTAAAAGCGCCATATGTAAACAGCTATATATTTATATAAATAGCATATATTACACATCTACAGTTGAATTTCCCTAACTCGAATCACCATAATCCACAAAACAACTTCCAGTTAGAGAGACTTCGAGATATAGAAGGAAATTTGTATGAAATCTGATTTCTATTGCCAATTCAAGAATTTGAGTTATGGAGAACTTTGAGCTCTAGAAGTTCGTCTTATGGAAGTTCAACTGTATAAGAATAGGAAGCATCCCACTCGAATAGTAACCGGTTACCGCTTCACGCACGTACCGCTGATGAGTAATTCATGTAACCACAAAGCAGAACGAGGTGATGCTGGAAAACATATGCTGCTGTGGTTGTTGTTTTATTGCAATCAAGACAAATCCGAACGTGCTAAATGTCTAAATCAAATTTCAAAGCAAAGTGTTAGAATATATGCAAGTCAACATTAGGGAGCTTAAACATTTTTTATTTAAAATTTAGTAATTTTTATCTTCCTGAAAAGGTAATACAACTTTGTCTTGGAGTTTTGGAAAAGCTCAATTGTATGTACCAGGCAAATGAAGAGTCCGGCCTGCCGAATAGATGGTACTACTACAATTGAATCCATATGATCTTTATCTCTAAGCTTCGAACGGCGGAGTTTAAATTTGACAGCTGTCGGATCATTAGTTTGTGAATTACTATATACCATTTTGAATGAAGTAACTTTTGTTATTGTGAAAGAGATGGGATAAAAAGGAATTTCCCGTCTTAGTAAAATATTGCTTTTGGAAGGGAAAAAATACAGTTAAAGGAAAAGCTTGGCTTGATGACGAATTTCGCACACTGCCTTAGGAAAATCAAAGGTTGGTATGCCAAGTTTAGACGTGGTAAAATGAGCACCGAAGACTGGAAATGCAGTGGACGTCCAAACGAGATGGTTACCAACGAAAACATCAAAAAAGTCCATAAAATAATTTCGGATGGCCACAAAATCAAGTTGTTTGAGAGAGCAGGCAGCCTAAAGAGAAGAACTGAACATGTACATCGTATCTGTGACGAATATTTGAGTATGAGAAAGCTCTGTTCAAAGTGGTTGCCGCGCGAAATTACTTTTAACCAAAAACGACGACGAGTTGATGATTCACAGCAGGCTTTGAAGATGTTTAAGCGTAATAAACTTGAGTTGTCGCGTCGATATTTGACAATGGATGAAATATGACGCCATCATTTCAATCCGAAGTCCAATCGACAGTCATCGGAGTGGACTGCATACAATGAACCCGTTCCAAAGTTTGAGAAAACGCAACAGTCGGCTGGCAAGGTTATGGCGTCTGTAATTTGAGATGCGAATGGAATAATTTTTATTGACTAACTTGAAAAAGGAAATACCAGTGACTATTGTACAATATTATTGTAACGTTTGAGGGACAAAATAGCCGCAAAATGAATGCATTTGTAGAAAAAGAAAGTGTTGTTTCACTAACCCAGTGCATCATGCGACAAGTCAGTAAAAACGATGGCCTAAATCCTTTAATTTGTCTTCGAATTGCTTCCGCATTCACCGTTTTCTGACCCCCAGCAACTATTTCCTGTTCTCAGATCACAAAAGAATGTTCGCTGGGAAGTGATTCTCGTCGAATGAAGATGATATAAGAAATGTCAGGTGGAATTATAGCTTCGGTGCAGCCGAAATTAACGTCTTTTCCTGCTTCTGCATCAAATAGGAACATTTCTGATGAAAATTGTTGAAAAGAAAATTGAAATTTTTGAAGCACCCTATTATATGTACATTCACTGTTACATATTTACGCAAATATATTTACGTAATGCGTATGAAGAACGCAGGCTAACGCGTTGCCGAGACCAAAAGTTAAAGCAGGTTATATGGATATACCACATTCTACATAAAAGAATAATCTTGCAAGATTTAGTGCGAATTTAAGTGCATTGCCATGAAGCTGCATTAAGTTTTCATTGGGTTGGTGGCAGAGCTTTACGTATGTATATGTATGTGTTAATATATGTATACGTACATACCTAATGTATATGTGTATATCGCGCTTACAACTCGGCGAACCGCAAGGCCGCTGCTCCGATTATCTTACCAACTCAAGTTGCAGTTTTGGGCAGCTAAGAGAGCAGCGCTTGTTATGTGGGCGCAGCGACAGGGGAAAAGTTCTCAAACTCGAATGACAAGCAACATTTGACATTTTATCCAATGCGCAACGGTAAAGAAGCGATAGATACGTACTTATATATGTGTGTGTGCGTGCAACCAGATGCCCACGACATCCGCTTCCGTTGCGTGTGTGCAGTGCGAAGAAGATAATAGCGGAACGCTTTAACGTCTTGAATTCAGCGTGAATTCAGAGTTGAAGGACGCGCTGGTGGCAAGCAATGGCTGTAATAAAAATTTTATATACATATACTTCAACATAAAAAGGGAGTGTGTTGTTGTAGCGCATTTTTGCGACGTGATTGCGTATATCCTTACGAAATGAAAAATTATGGAAGAGATAGGTGGTGGCGCACGAGCATCAGCAGAAATGCAATGGTGCAGTGCAAGGGCAAGCAGGGCAATAAAAAGTTGCATAAGATAAAGAAATTGCATTAACTTGGGTGATAAAGGCATGACAAGCACCACTGCGCTGGTATTTAGATGAATCCGCGCGGGATAAGCTTGAAGTGGTTAGATTAAATGTAATATGAGCGCATAAGATAGCGAAATTCTAAGGAAATTCATAAAGATAAGATTTTCGCAATAATAAAATCATTTTATTAATGGCGAGTATAATATGGAAATTACTCTTTTTTCTATCTTTAGCTTAGGTATAGAATGACTTAGCCTGCCAATGATTACTTGTTTCCGACTGATAAGTAAGAGTACAAGCACAAAAAAAAACAAAAAAGGCGTCAACTTCGGCTGCATCGAAACTATAATACCCTTAATATAGTGGTCGCATCAGAAGAATTTGAAGAACTTTTAAAAATCGTTCAACTTTATTGCAAAATTTCATGTATCAAGAATGTCTTTCGCGGCCTTCGCCCAATTTATGCTCAACATAATTATTACTCGCAACACCTTCATTCATTTTGGAACCCAGCATTCATTATTGGAAAATATTTGACCGAATAGACCACGTGCAGCATGGAGTGGAGAAATTGTAGCAGCCGTAGCTGAGAGTGTACACGTACACAGACCGTGGAGAGTCGATTCGGCACCGTTCGCAGCAACTCAGACTGACGTATGGTAGGCGTACAAAATCAGCCGCTCGACTTTCCCAAGTGACATCTCTGGGGCTCTTAAAAAGTTCCAAGAAGATCCGAAGTTTTCGAGCCAAGTTTTTTTCAACGATGCGGCCCATTTCTGGTTCTTGGTGATGCAAACAAGCAAATTTGCCGCATTTGGGAGGAAGAGAAACCTGAAGAGATTAAAGACCTGGCATTTCATCCAGAAAATACAATGGTCTGGCGTGGCTTGCGAGCCCGTGGAATCAGCGGTCCACATTTCTTCAAAAATGATGCCGCTGAGAACGTAACCGTCAATGGCGACCATTATTGCGCCATGATAACTTTTGATGAATCAAATTGAAGCTCGTAATCTCGTCAACATTTGGTTTCAACAAGACACCGCCACTTTTCATACATCGCATCAATCAATGGATTTATTGATAGAACACTTCAGTGAACAGATAATTTCACTGGCCGCACCGTCAGATTTTTCCCTGTGGTGATAAGTAAAGCCTAAAGTCTATGCAGACAATACCGCTCCGGCACAGGCCTTGGAGCAAAACATCACGCATTTGCCAGTTGCCAGTCGAAAATCTCGAACGAGTCATCGAAAATTGGACTCAGCGGATGGACCATCTGAGGTGTAGGCGCGACCAACATTTGGAAGAGATAATCTTTACAAACAAAAATGCCAAAGAATGTTCTTTCAAATGATAATAAACATTCCCCATTAAGTCTAAAGAAATGAATCCCGAATTAAATTTTACATCGATATCTCAAAAACTGAGGAAAAATTTCACGTATACGCTCACAGAAGGACAGGGCGGTGATTCTATAAATATAAATTTCGTGGCAAACTTAATGCGGCAACGATAACATCCTTTTTCGACTTAAATTTCTATCCGCCGAGTAACTTTTTCAAGTTTGAAAAAATAAACCAAAGAAATAGAAAAAACTTTGGTCAGCAGTTCGTAGCTTAAGTCAACCAAATTAGTCGTGACGACGGCGAGGTATGAACCAGTGCATAGTAGAGCCACATGAGCGGTTCATCCTTCTTCAAGTAGTCGATGTGAATCACACCGAATTAATCGCTCAAAAGCGTGGCCATTACCTTTCTAACATATAGAACAGACTTCTTTGAGACGTTGAGTTGAGTATTCAAGTAACTTGAGCTAAGGTCTTTTCAAGTTAAGTTGTTAAGTTGAGTTGAGTTGACTTGAGTTGACTTGAGTTGAATTGTATTGGTCTGAGTTGAGCTCAGTTCAGTTCAGTTCAGCTCAGATGAGTTGAGTTTTCAAGTAGGTTAAGCTAAGGTCTTTTCCAATTAAATTATTTTGCATTCCGTTCACTTTCCCAACTCCAAGTATGGCATGGACAGGCCCCCTATGGAACTGAAAAATGGACATAAATATATCGAATCCATTAGCATTAAAATCATAAACACTTAACGCATTCAAAAGTTTTCGTTTCAAATCTGAAACACTTGCCCGCAAAGCGTGGCCAAAGAAGCAACCAAGGCGAGCGAGTTACCGAAAAAGTCGCTGAAATTTAATCAACTCAAATTAAAACGAACATAGCAAGCGCCAAACGCCAAGCGCGTGCTGACCGAGCAGGGTCACGCAGACGCGTGAGCGAAGAAATCAAATAACTTGACGGTGACATTGTCCAATAATAGAAAGACGGACATACGAGCATAAACACATGTGAAGCTGTGTGGCACACAAAACAATTTGAGTTCATAAATTCGATAAAAAAAAGCGTTGAAATCCAAACAATTATGAAATGTGTAGCATATGAATATCCAGAAATTCAATTACTTTGTTGCCAGACAAAAGACGCTCGCTGCTGAGCGCGAAGATACATACTATGCAAATGAATTAAAATAGAGTAATAAATTCGGTGCACAAAGCTGTCGTGGAACGCCCACGGTCCCCATACATATGCTTTTATACAAACTATAAAGCAAGGCAAGTGAACTGTCTGTCCATCTGCTCGTCGGCGTTAGCCACAGCATCTCAACGACTTAAACACACACCCACACACACAAAGGCAAAATTAATAAAAGCCAATCAAAGCAAACAAATTTGCGTGAAACCCCGCTTGCTTAGGCACACATACACACTCACACTTATACAGAGGCGTATATGTGTCCCTGGCAGCAGCGCGTGTCACCCGGTCCAGTTGATCAAGCATGGCTCGGGCGCTACGCTTGCAATAATCGCACAATTGAGATTGAACGATTTTATTGTCATATGGACTAATGCATATGTATGTGTATGTGTGTGTGTAAATATTTATAAATCCAAAGTTGTGGGAGCAAGCATCAACGGTGTATTCATATGTGGATATGTGTGCGTGTGTGTAGTCGTCATATATTCTTTGTTAAGCGTTTGCTGTCAAATGCAATTTAAATAAACGCAAATAAAATGAAAAACAAATAAAATGAAGAGTCTATAAATAAACCAGAAATAGGTTCGTGATTACAATAAAATTTTGTAGGAAGAAAAAGGCATACAAAAGATATTAGAAATTGGATGAAAGGGTTGACCTTAAACAGATTGCCTGTGTATGTATGTTTGGTAATAATTGTATTTATGAAGCTAAATGAACTAATTTTAACTTTATTATGAATGATTTATGAATCCCGAAACTTCGGGATTGGAATATTTTCTTTCGCATTTCCTCGGGTTACATAAAACTATAATTTTTATACGTTTTAGCTGAGTTATGAATCCCGAAATTTCGGGATTGAAAATTTTCCAAAGAAAAATTTTCGGGTTTGAAAAATTTTACTATAATGTTTGCTCGAAATGCTTAAAATTATGATTTTTTATTCATATGAGTAATTTTTTGAAACCCGTAATTTCGGAATTATAAAATTTTACTATCGTTTTACGTCGGGATACTTAAAAATTATTATTTTTTATATGATTGGTTTTATGAACCCCGTAATTTCGGGATTCTAAAATCTTATAACTGTATTTCTTTATGATCCATTAAAGTAAAATTATCTTTCCAGAATGTATGAAACTAAAATTTTTTATCATAATACATACTATAGTTTTTCCGGATTATTTCGAGATTGATATGATTTACTACCATATTTCTTTGGGATGCTGAAATATACTTACATATGTACATATGTATGTATATTTTTGTGAATATAAATGATTTAATGACACCCGTAATTTCGGGATTGAACAATTTTGCTACTGTATATCCTCTAGATGCTTAAAACCTAAATATTATAAATTCAGGATTGTGAAAATTTGCTAACGTGTTTGTCGACATGCTTAGTTTTTTTTATCTGTGTTTGTCTTTTTATGAATCCCGTAATATCGGGATTGCAAAATTGTACTACATTTTTTCTTCGAGATGCTAAAATTATATTTTTTTATTCGTAGTGGTGATTTTATGAATCCCGAAATTTCGGGATTGCAAAATTTTGTTACCGTATTTCTTCGAGATGCTTAAAACCTAGATTCGTGTTACTCGTATGAGTGCTTTTATGAATCCCGTAATTTCGGGATAGCAAAATTTTACTACCGTATTTCTACAGGATTCGTAAAAGTGAAATTTTCGATTAATGAGAATGATTTTATGAATCCCAAAATTTCGGGATTTTCGAAAAGTATACCCAAGAGCGTATTTTCAAGTATTGAATCTTCTGTTTTCTCCAGATACTGAACTTACTTATCTATATAATTATATTTTCAATCTGCATATACCGGTAATACCTCTAAAATTGGCTTGCTGAGATATTGACTGTGGCATAAGTCAATATCTAACACTAAACAACTTACTTAAAGACTTTTTATGCTCAGAAATTACAGTATGCAAGCATGGGCTATGACTCAAACTAAAACTGTTATAAAAATATTAAGAAAAGTGAGAACTTCAAAAGCTATTTAGACCAATCGAAGTCTAATCACATCTACAAAATACACGATTTTCCAAGAAACCATAACCTTTTCCGGCAATTTCCTAGTCTAAAAGCACAAATTAATTTCCATTTAGTTAAGCGAAATCTTTATCTGCGCAGAAAAAAAATTGGGCGGAAGATCAAATGAACGTAAAACAACAACAACAACAAAGATTTCTGCAAACAAAAACCGCGGCCGGGTACATAATATGATTAATTATGGCTTACTGCCAGCTAACCACAAAGACTTCTTGCAAAGTAAACAGCAGCAACAAATTTAAGTCAGTTGAATGTTAAAGACTTGATTTCATCAGTTAAATGCTTTGCTCTCCAGGAAAAATAATATTAAAGAATACGTAACATGAAATTAAATACGCGAGAACGCTTCTAAACTCGGCTTCAATATTTAATATTGTTGTTGCTTTATTTTATTTGCATAGCTAGTGGCAGTAGTTCAAGGTATTTTGAAAGTTTCTAATAGACACGGTGGTTGATGCTCTTCTTCTTTATTGGCGTAGACACCGCTTACGCGGTTATAGCAGAGTTGTTGTATAACTCAGCAAAATATGACTCATCGCATATTTATAAAGTGAAAATGGGAAGTTGCAAAGAAGGCTTTTTAAGTTATAGATATTTAAATAAAAAACAATGTTTTCTGGAATAGATGGCTTTATCTTGCACATAATGCTCCGAATGATGGTTTCAACAGCTCTGATGTAGAACAATATAGATTGCTTAATAATATAGATCAGCAGAGTCGAAACTCACTCTCTATAACTGCAAGTTTGACCAAATAAAGTTAAGGTTTCTCGCGCTGACATGGGAACTCAAAAGGTCGCGGAATCTTAATCCAACATGGATCAAAAATGACTTCATCATGTTAACCACAACAGGCAAAAACTTTTTCTGAATGAAGGGGGTCTCGATAGAATTTCAGGTCTTGTAACAAAGTTATCAGACATACCTTTGACAACCAATTTGACGGCTCTTCATCTACAACTAAACTACAACGAAAGGGGATCCATTTCGATGTTCTTTCCTTAAAAGAAAGTAAACAGAAACTTCAAATCTTATGTGGAATATTTATTATCATTTGAAAGAACATTCTTTGACATTTATTTTTTGCAGATTATCTCTTTCAAATGTTAGTCGCGGCTACGTCTCAGATGGTTCATCCGTTGAGTTCAATTTACGATAACTAGTTAGAGCATTTCGACTGGTAACTAGCACGCGAGAAAGTCTAAAGGTGGGATATACACGACCGTATTGGGCAATCGACCGGCCCAAAACGTGAAATTATCTGCTGAACGAAGTCTTCTCTTAATAAATCCATTGATTGCTGTGATGGGTGGGAAGTGACGTCGTTTTGTTGAAACCAAATGTCACCGAGATCACGAGCTTCAGTTTCAGGCATCAAATAGTCGGTTATCATGGCGCCATAACGGTCGCCATTGACGGTCACGTTCTCACCGGCATTATTTTTGTAAAGAAGTATGGACCGATGATTCCACCGGCCCACCAACCACACCACCCACAAAGCACACCAACGCGCGAAACATATTCTTTACAGAACGTGAGTTTTCGTAATAAAGTTGAAAGATTTGTAAACGTTGTTCAGGTGTAAGTCTTTCCATGATGAAATATCAAACTATACTGATGAAAAATAACATGACAGCTTGACACGACTTAAGCGTGATCTCTCAAAAAAAGGCTAATGAAAAAAGCACCTCTACTTGGATCAACCTTTATGTACATATATATGAGTATGACGTTGAAACTGTCCAACAATCTAGTGAATGGCGCTCCGAAAATTAGTCGGAACTTAAGAAACAACGTCGGTTAGAAACAAGGTAAGCTCATTTACTTTGATCTCCGTGGTTGGTTCACTCCACAATGGTTAGTAACGTTATATGCAATTTCGAGGCATCTACTTGAAGCTAAATGTCCAAAAACATTAGAGACTTGTAGCCAGAAAATCCTCGTAGATTTTACCCTGTATATGTTTTATTTGATCGTGACTGACTTTTGGACCGAACACGAAACGAGAGTCATCGCTCAGCCACCGTATTTGGCAGATTTGGCTCTTGTGATTTTTTCCTATATTTGAAACTAAAAAATTCGGGAATCAAGATGAGATAAATTCGGGTCCATTTCGGCTTCACAGATTTTTTGTTTGTTTTGGACTCGATATATTCATGATGTAGCCTCCCCTAAAGATCCACCATACCGATGAATTAATCTCTGGAACCATATGGTTGCAAAGGCTAACAACTATACCGAAAAATTCGCTTCGGGAAATACGTCATGACTTCATTGAAGCCATTAAAAGTAATTCAACGAAAGCCACTGAACGCCATCCCAGTCGAGGCTTATAACAAGTGTATGGAATCTTATAGAGTCAGAACGGAGTACTTAAAGACGGTTAATCTTTCTGGCTCTTAGTTATTCGAAGCATTGGAAAACCGAAAAAATTGTTTCACTAGTGCCGTAGCAATACTTCACGTATATATCAAACTGCCCTCGTATGCAGATGAATTGCTAAGCAGATTTTATTATATATAATCTCTCGGTATTGTTTTATTGCATTAAGTATATAATATATCTAAATAAACTATTCAAACATAAAACCAAGCACGTGTATTCGTATGTATGTATATACAAGTACATATGTATGTAAATGTGCACATATGTCCAGACTTATCTAGGAATAAGGTTGCATTCTGAAAGTCTTGCGTAAATAATTAAATTACCGCTGCAGCGTTGAGTCTTACTTATGTATAATTATGTATATACACATGTACATATGGTACATACAAACGTTTGAGTCATAAAGATGAAATAATAACCCACCAGCTAAAGTAGAAAGTCAAAATGCTTATAAAATTATATGGAAAAATGTATGAAATGTGAAATAAAGCTAAACACCGAAAGAGATTTGAAAGCGAAATATGGCATAAGTATATTTAATAACCGAGTTTAAAGCAGGCAGTAACTGAGTTGTAGCAGTTAATTGACCTCCAACCGGTATTTTCATGTTATTACTTCATTTTACGCTTTCAAAGAGAGCTGTCAAAATTTTAAGAAGCGATTATTATTTGAGTTTTTAGGTACTTCTTGAACTAAGTAGCAAAAGATTTAGAGCAATAACTTTTTAAACTACAATTCCTGCTACTTTAGAGTAGACATAAATGGTCTCTGGCAGAAAACTTTTATAGGTTAGATTAGATTTTAGTCCAGCAGTCTTCAAAGTTAAGTTCACAAAGTGAGTGAATACTATTGAGCGACCGAAAACACTTAATATGAAGCGCTCATATCTTTAAAGAAATAGTATCCTTAGTTCATATACTAGGTAGCTGTAGTCAAAGTTGGCTCACCAAGGTAACTCAGGCTCAAGACCTATAAAACAGTCGATTTTTTTGAAGAATCAAAGGTTTGTCTTATTTCCCATAAAATGATATAAAACATAATAAGAAATGAAGGAATTCCTGGTTCAGCTTTTTCAAGTAAATTTCAACATGTCCAGAGGCTATACAAAATTGTGACTTATTTTGAAAAAAATTTGATATCCTTGATCCTGTATCTCCAGAAAGATCTCTAATAAAAGGTGTCTAGTGGTGAGATAAATTTTTCTGCTTAAAATTATATCAAATCCAAAACAAAGTATGTATTATTGCTACAGATGAGTAAGGTTAGGTTAGATTAAATGGCTGATCAGAGATCACACGTGGACTAATAATGTAGTCCTTTGTGAAGCCATAGAAAAGAAGAACTACTCTGTTCGAACTTATAAATTAGCAAAACGCTTAGTAACCAAAACAAATTTGCAAAAATTTCTATTCCCACCAGTTCGGTGAGATGTCTGAAGGTATGCGCTCCCAAGTGTTAAGCCTTGACCTCCCAAACGCAAGACAGTCAAGAACGAAGTTTTGAGTTGTTGCCACCTCATCTTCTTCCATACAGCAAATGGCGTCTGGTAGAACACAAGAAAATACGAGAGCTCCACCCCGCTCCCATTCTACCGATAACAGTCCTGAGTGCCTTTACTAGCTACAATTTAATTCGATTGCGACGTTAGGCACTCCTCAACCAACCGTGAACGCACTGCAAATGAGTTCAATGCTAGTATCGCCACTCTGCTATCTGAGTGAATGGTCACTTCTCTGAAGGAGCAGCATATTTACTGCTACTTTAAAGGCTACAACCTCGGCTTGAAAGGCACTGCAGTAATCAGAAAGTCTGAAGCCTGAGAGCGCCTTCCACCAACCTTCCCCTCAATATTTGATCCATCCGTAAGGAAGTTCAGTTTGAAGTTCTCTGCTCCAACGGCTTCTTCCCACCCAAAGCTTCTTCGTCCTTATATGGGCAGAGAAGGAGCTGCTAGAGTTCAGTTTGGTGACCCAATGATCTAAGCAATTCGGTATGAAATCATAGTGTGTGAGGATATCCGAGTGTTCAGATATGTGTTCTTTTAAGAACCCAGATTCTCTGAGTCTGTTATACACTTTCACAGTCACACACCTTCCTTCGAAGCACTAGTCAAAATTTCGATATTTTTCAAAATGGCGGCTTCCTCAAAACTTTCCTTTAAACTAATGCATCTTACTTCTGTTATTGTCAAATCGACATCGATCATCCATTTTAAAGTGCTTTCAGGAACCAAGATGTTATTAATCCAGGTCCGTTTCGGCTTCATAGATTTTTTATTTTTTTTGGACTCGACATCTTCATGATGCAGCCTGATAAAGATCCACAAGGCCGATAGATTAATCTCTTAACCCATCTGGTTGCAAAGGTTAACAACTTTACGAAGTCTGAATCTCTAATTTCTTGCTACCAACTTTGTAATTTCTAAGAATAACTCTCACATCCCTTCAGAAAAAGATTACAATGAACGACAAAGTAACTTCACTCAGAGTTTCTTGACAACTAGGTACTAAATAAAATTTAGTTGTGTGTTCAGGTTCCATCGACACTCTGTTTATTTTGGACTCAGTGTATTCATGATACAGGCAGCTAAAGATCAACTAGGCCGATGGATATATCCTTTGATCTGCCTGGTCTCAAAGCATAACAGTTTTACAAAGTCATAACCTCTAATTTTACGCAACCAACCCGGAAATTTCTTAAGATAAATCTCGTATATGATTTCCTTGCTGAAAAGAAACGATGGACGACAATGTCGTTAAACTTAGAGCTTCTCGACAACTAGTCACAGAACTCAAGCCTGTTGGACGCTTCTCACATTAGTAACCAACCCAGTTGGACGCTTCTCACTCCTACTTTAGGAAATGCTAAATATTAAGAACCGACTAGAACTACTTAAGTTCGTAGTAAGTTCGTTTACATCTCATAAAACGTGACCCAACTTAGCAAAATATAAACACAGAAACCTCAAAGAAGAGTGAGTAATTAACAAACAACTTCAATATTTTCCCCTACTCACACTGCGCTTCCGCCAACTATCAAGAAATCACTTACTTGCCTTCGCAATATGTTGCTTGCTGATTGCCGCCGAGTCCACATAAACTCGAAATTACTGCAGCACAACGTTAGCCTCGTAACTCATTTGCGGCAAAACATTTCATTTCACACATTTTCAGGGACAAAATTTCGCAGTTGTAGCTAGTGTGCGCTAATTAAATTAGAGAAGGGGGAGTGAGACCAAAACAGAAAAAAAATAGTAGAGAAAAAGAAAAATAAATTTAAAAACTACAAACTACGCGGCCTCTCTTGTTGTAGTGTAGGAGGGACTAATGGGAGCGATGAAGGAACCAATATTTGCATAAAGGTAGCGGCGCTGGCTTGGCTCCACACTACCTGCAAGGGTGACGAGTGCTGCTTGGCGCTTGATATGTTGATTGTTGAGCGATCCGTTGATAAGGAGAGTGAAGAAGGTGTGGGAGAGTGTTCCAAGCAAAGAACAGCCGGCGCAAATGAGTGAGGAAATTATAAGAAGAAATAAGGTAGACGAAAAACAAGCAAATTTACGGCGGTGTCGCTGCTGTTTTCGTGAGACCAAATAAAGGGGAGGAGGTGGAGAGTCTTCCAACAATATACATAAATGTGTCGCCAATGGAAACTGTTGGTACTGTTGGTACTCTGATACCAAGAGGTGGCGCGGAGAAGTATGCAAATGCATACATTAGCCAAAGCAGAAGAGTTCGATCGAAGCTGACGTGAAAAAGAGGCCACGAAGTGGAGTTTCCAGCAACAAAAAGGGAATTTACATAACGTCAAGATACAAACGCATACATGCTTAGATATTAGTATGCAAATAGCCGAGTCTATGCATTCATTAGCTCCTTGAAGTGACTTTGTTTTTACACATTTATTAGAAATACGAAATAGATTTTATATTATATAGTATAAGGTGTATAAGCAGGCGAAGGACTGATAAATGTTCGATGATTCTTCATTTGAGAGTAGAGATGAAGTTTTTAGGAAGTGTGGAACAGAGGTTGGTTGGAGCTCGGAATTTATTGGATGTAAGAACCAGTGAGTGGCTTGCTACTCGGGATTTACATAGCGTGGCTCTCTTTAATTGACGAGGATAAGGAAAGCCACTTCATTGTCAACTGAGGATAACCTCCTGACCTAATTTATCTCGTCAAATATTACAACTTTACAATGGTACTATCGATAGTCCACTAGATCTCATGAACTTCCTTTCGTTCACTACTTCACCAAATTATGATGAACTCAAAAGCAGCTAGAGCTAATTTATCTGCAAAACTGCATGGTCAAATTTACTCAGAGAGTTTTGCAAGCACGAAGTTTTTTCCAGTAAATATTCATTTCAGTAAATTCAGAAGGCTTTATGTAAAAATCGGGGATATACTTTAGATTAGGAATAACTATAACTAGCAAATAAATGTAGATGAAGAAACATCGTCATAACAAAAAGAAGAGTATGGAATCTTTTACGGTCGGAACCATTGGTATCTCCACATCTACCACTCAACCAAGTTAAACAGGAACGAAAGGTCTTACGATGTTTAACTGATTTTATGGTTCCACTGAGTAGCAAATCGATTTGGACAAATCCAATATACGAGATGAAAAGCCACGCGATCTTTACTGACCTTATTAAAGGAGTAACCACTAGATAAATCTAATAAAGGCTGCTCAAATATGAAACACCCTCACCCTTGCCTCTTTGTGGACTATAAACAATTATAATATATATATTGAAGTTCTGACGGCAATAGTTCAATTGCAGATTCGAAGAAGTATGGAACTCTTAGCTGGTTTCTTGAAGTGACTCCATTGAGTGTTATCAAAAAACTGCTGATAAAGAAAAGGATGCTAAGTAAGTAGTTCCATTTTCGAGAGCTCCGCTAATATCTTAACGTTTTTGCCAATCTTTGACCTGAAAGTCTGCAGACTGTGGAACATTGGAGGTTTTTTCAATCAGATAATTATATTTTAGCTTTATAATTACAGTTACAAAAAATTTAAAAAAAAAAATCAGTTTTGAAAATCATTTTATGAGAGTTGAGAGATGAGTATAATCCACTCAATACTTCTAAAATATACATATTTTTCCTTACCTTAAACTTTTCTGTCATTCTGTTTTCATGGATAGTTCTAAAATCCTTATACTCTTGACTCTAGAGGAAAGAAAGAAAGCATGAACGTTTGTAACTGTGGTCTTCTGATGGTTTTAGACTTCGTGACTTAGAATCTCAGACGAGCACCTAAAATGAATTTCTAACGCCTGATTTAAACTCTCAGTATGGAATCAGAGCTAAAGCACTTTCTGGTCTTGACGACTTCGTTTTCATATATTTTTTATATCCTAAACTATAGAATCCACAGCTGACACGAAGACTGTGGAGAGTCGATGCGGCGTCGTTGACTGACGTATGAAAGGCCCTGGCGCTTTTTACGTCGAGATCTTAAATTGAAAGCGCACAATATACAGCTCATGCAAGAACTGAAGCCGCTTGAACTTCCTAAGCGACATCTCTTCGTTCTATGGGCTCTTGAATAGTTCCAGTGAAATCATCGGTTCATATTTCTTAAAAATTGATGCCGGCGAGAACATAACTGTCAATGTCGACCGTTAATGCGTTATGATAACCGATTAGTTGATGCCTGAAATTGAAGCTAGTGATATCTACGACAAGACGGTGCCAATTCCCACAAATCGTATCAATCAATGGATTTATTGAAAGTACATTTCGGTGAGCAGATAATTTGATGTTTTGGGCCGGTAGATTGGCCACCAAGATCGTGTGATATCACACCGTTAGATTTTTTCCTGTGAGGATATGTAAAGTCTAAAGTCTATGCAGACATCCCCGCTTCGATTCAGGCCTTGGGAGAAAACATCCCGTATATCATTCGCCAGTTACCAGTCGAAATGCTCGAACGAGTCACCGAAAATTGAACTCAACGGAGGGACCATCTGAGACTTAACCGCGGGCAACACAGATAATCTTCAAAAAAATAAATTCCAATTAAAGTACTTTCGAATGATAATAAACAATCCTCATTAAATTTGAATTTTCTGTGTTTTTTCTTTAAAAAAGTAGTGAAGCTCGAGATTACGCTTTATATTAAATATAAATGACTGGTGTGGCGAGCTGAGTTGAGTTGAAATTCAAAAGAAATGACATAAGAAATTTAGTAAAAGTGTTATCAGTTTACTATCTTCCTGAAATTCACACTAGCCGACTGGTGGTACCTTACAATGATCACTATAAAAGCTGCCAAAAGATAGGAGAGACTGCAGAACATCGTTTGTGCTGATGCAAGACTTTGTATAGGAAAAGAATCGTAATTATAGGTCGCGGTTTACTTGAAGTTGTAGAACTAATTTTTTTTTTAAATTGATGAACTTCATCAAGCGCTCAGTGTAGTTCAGAGAGGTAAGTGATAGTGTGAAAGGATTTTGGTCCCAGTAGTTTCCTCGTCAGTTCTTGTTGTGCCGTCAAACATCTACCTAGGCATATTCGACCGTTCGTCAGTTTGTCAGTCTGTAAATTCGCCAATTATTCCCTCAGTTTTTGAGATATTGATCTAAAATTTTGCACACATCCTTTTCTCCCCAAGAAGCTGTTCGTTTGTCGGAACCGCCAATATCGAGCCACCACTATAGCAAATAGCTGTCAGACGTACCAAACCTTCAAAATTAAGTACTTGTATGAAAAACTTTTTATTTGACAAGATATTTTCACGAAATTTAATGTAATTAGTTTTTCAAGACATTGCTACAATCTCCGAACATATATTTCATATCGGACGACTATAACATATAGCTACCATACAAACTAAAATCAAGTTCTTATATGGAAAACTTTTTCATTTGACGATATATCTTCACGAAATTTGGCACGGATTATAGTCTAAGGCAGTTCTACAACCTTCGAAGGAATTGTTCAGTTCGGACGACTATAGCTTATAGCTGCCATACAAACTGAGGAGGATTAAGATGACAGCTGTGCTGAACACATGAGTAGTAATTGGCTTCCATCTTAGCTACATATGAACATAAGTATGTATTTGGCCAATCAACATAACGGTTAAGTAATAAACGATGGCGCAACAAACACCTCCGATTAGGTGAACGAACATTCGTTAATCCTACACTAAATATGCTTCACATGTAGGCTATCACATCCCATGTCAAATGCGCACATTATTTGTGCCCGACTAAAGTGCTTTAACGGTATGTGAATGTGTGTGCGGCACATCCGTTCGTCTACGCATGTATGTATGGGTGTGTGTGTGGGCAGGCAGACAGAGCGTGCAATGTGAATGTACTTAGGCAGCATTTTCGCGACTCCTGGCTAATGGGCGCTATCGAGCAGGCAGCGGTGCGCGCCTGGTTACGTGGGCAGCATTCTCGCGACGACCAAAAAACACACACAACAACAACAAAGACAGCAAATTAATGAGCTCGATGAAGGTAACGGCTTTACACCGCCGGTCACAGCGTGTTAGAATGTTACGAATAGTGAGATTATTGGACAAGGAACAAAAAAAAAGAATTTGCAATAATAACAACAACAAGTCACAATTATGTAGTACAACAACAAAAATCGAAATAAGAACAACAAAACCGACAATAACAACAAGAACAAAAGCCAAATTAAGCAAAGCCAAAAAAAACAACAACAACAGATGCAAAGAAACAACATAACGTTGGCAACAACAACAACAAAACTATAATAACAACAACAAAAATAAAAGCAAAGTTAAGGCTAACTAAAAAAACAAAACAACAACAAAAACAGGTGCGAAAAAGCAACATCACGTTGAAAACAACAACAACAAAAACTGAAATAACAACAACAACAAAAATAAAAGGAAATTTAAGGCTAACAAACAACAACAAAAAACAGGAGCAAAACAGCAACGTTACGTTGACAACAACAACAACAAAACAACAACAACAAAGACAAAAACAGGCGAGCTGGCACAAGTAGGGAGGAAAAATCGATTTTTCGTGTGTACGCCGATAACACACACCGCCTTTTTTCGAGCAAATAAGTAAAGCCTTGTGTGTGTATGTGCATATGTGCGTTTGTTTGTATTTTTGTTTTTTAGTAGAACGGCTGATTAAAAGCACGCACTCACCTGCAAATTCGCCTTGCTATACCCCTCGGGCCGGCTGCTCTGCTAGGTCGTACGTTCGCGGTGCTTTACCTCCGCTTTGACGCCACGCTTTGCCGCCGCCTTTACTTCGCTAGCTTCGCTTTATCGCTAGCGTTTTAGTTTAAATGAAGTTGCGTTTCGCAAAATCCAACAAACAGCTGTACACTTTCTCAAACACTACTCCATGCTCGAGCGCGTGTATGCTAATACATATGTACATATGTATGTGTAGATATGTATGCGCGTACTTCACTTCGAACTTCGAATTCACAACTTTATGCGAATTTATTGCACAACATAACTTCGAAAAGCACTTTACACACTTTACTTGCATGTGTTTGTTGTATTTTATTTTCGTATTTTTTCGCTGCTGATTATTTTATTTACTTTTTCATGAACATAACGGTACTTTTTTTGATGGCGATAACCGCAAAATAAAGCTGGCAGGGCTTACGCGCTACACAAAACGCAATTTCGGCACTATTTCAAGATTTTTTTTTTATTTCAAGAATTATTTTTATTTCAAGAATAATATTTTCAAATATTTATTTTTCAATTTTCGTAATATTTTTTAGCAATTACTGGCAAAAACACGGTTGCGCGTACCGTTTTTTTTTCAAAACTCCACTTTTCTACACTTTTTTCCACAATTTTCGCCGAACTTCATTGCACGCCTTCACTTTGCTGCCCCGTCTTTCCAGCAACTTCAATAGAGACATTCATGAAGTTTACTTCGTGAAGTCATACATACAATTCCCTACATGTATGTGTGTATGTATGTATGTTTGTTTGTATATGAATCGCATTTGAGCATCACTTACCGCTGTACAATATGCTCCACCGAGACACGTCTAATTCCATTCGCAGCGCATTGCACACTATTCGAATGTATTTATGAGACCACGATGACGATGACAACGACGACGACGACGCGTCTGCCCGACTTGGCGCTGCTTTCGGCCTGCTGAGCGGCCTAACCAGTGCGCGTGTCGAACGCCGAAGCAATGTTGGCAATGAAATATGGCGCGTGCAGGGGGGCGGCGCTGGCAAAGACAACCGCTCGCGTACTCCACAAGTAATATATGAAGTTTCAGAAAGCTAAAACAATAACAAAACTTCAGCAAAAACAAAATCAAAAGCGTAGCGCAAAGCGTGTAGCTCCAGCGCTGAGCGCTCCAAGCACCAAACGAAGTAGTAAACTCACACGAAGCTTGTCAGCAAACAAATGACGTGAGCGCGTTGGTAGCGCCGGTGTGTGGAGCGACGCGCTGGAGTTCTAAGCTGTGTTTGATTTGTGGCGTGCGACTTTGCAGCATCAAAGCTGGTCTTCACGAGCGTGTTAACTGTGTTAGCGCTTGACTTTGTTTGTCTTGTCAGCATTTGCCGCAGCGACGGCGCCAAGTCGGCGTTCCAAGAATAAAACCTCAATTTGAGCCACGAAAAATTTAAACACCTCGAAACAGCTCCGCAAATAGTGACTAATAAAAGATTTTAACACCAAGTCGCTAATATTAAAAGAATAACATTAACCCTTCACTAACGAGACGCGTTTTTGAACTAAAAGCACCACTCTCCGTTTTTTCGATTTAATTGATATTTTGTTTCTCGCCTTCAAAAATAAAAAAAAAAAAATAAATGAGCAGTCAAATTCAGTCAACACTTGTACAATCAGCAAAAAAAAGAAAATAAAAACAAAACAAAAAAGAAATAAAAACACAAAAAACGAAGTCAAAACAAATACAACATTGACTGCATTAACACTCTGACGGCCAGCACTTGAGTGTTAGGTTACAATGCGGACATACACACCGTTCACTTACAGTAGATTACAAAATTTTGTATACATTCAAGTTTTTCATGGGACAAAAAGCTCTAGAATATATGCAATAATTTCTATAAATAAATAATACGAACTGAAGCTTCTGTAAAGAGGCGAGGTTACTGGAGTCGAAAATCCTGCAAATCCTGAAAAGATGAAATAATCTTCTAAAAAAGATAAACCCTTAGAAATGAGAAGAATATGGTAATTTCGTGATAAAAACGATACTATATTGTGAAAAGTACCCGGCAATTGTAAATAAGATGCAAAATATTTAAATCTTCATCAATATTTGTTTTGTCGCCGTCAAGGTAATCCTCACAAGATGTAATACACTTATGACAACGATTTTACCAATCCTCGAAACACTTTTCATATGCACTTTTTGGGATGGCCTTTAGAATCTTCAGCGAATTTTGTCTTACTCTTCGATCAACTGAGAACAGGTTCCACGAAGCGGCATATTTCAGTTTGGGAAACAAGAAAAATTCACACGGAACCAAATCTAGTGAATACGGTGGTTGATCGATGGTGTTCATTGCGTTTTTGGCTTTAAATTCGGTCACAATCGTGGTTCGATGCGATGGTACATTATCATCGGGTAAAATCCATGAATTTTAGTACTTCTTATTGACCGTGTGTCCCTTCGGAATGAATTTCCGATGCACCAAACCACGAATATCGAAAAAACAATCTTTTTTTTTTAATGGCTTTGGCGTTATTTTCTTTTGGTTTAGTCTCGTTTTTTCGATGATTGTTGACTTGTTTGCATGTCAAACTCATAAACCCATATTTCGTCGGCAGTTATAATGCTCTCCATGAGTGGCGGAACAGAATTCACACGATCAAGAATGTCCAAAGAAAAAAATGCAGCGTTATAGGTACGAGTCGAGCAATAACGTGTTTTATAACAAAATATCTTCCAAAACCATTCGAACGTATTCGCGAAAGATGTCGAGCTCTCTAGCCATCTCTTCAATTTCAATCACCACATCTTTAATTTTTTAATATTTTCGTCAGTTGAAAAGATCGGAGATAGTCCAAAACGAGGCATGTCTTCAACGTTTAATCGACCGTCTTTGAAGGTTTTGTACCACTCGAGGGCCTGAGTTTTTGGTAAAACTGAATCATCGTAAGCCTTTTCCAGCATTCGCAACGTTTCCAAACACGAAATTTGGTTGGAAGTACAAAATTTGAGATAAATTCTTTCCATATTTATAAAAATCGCAACGGTCTTCTGAGGTGTACCGACTTGAGCAGATGCTGTAAACAAACTGGTTGCCAGATCGCGATAATATTTGGCATAGTAATTAAGGGCAGTCTTACCAGCTTAGCTAAATACAATTATTTGAAATACCATTTACTAGGGGAATTTAATTACAATTTCCGGGTTGTTTATTGTTACATGTATCCTAGAGCTTTACGAGTATTCGTTCGTAATTTCTTTCACAACTTGAACGTTTATTGAAGAAAAGCATGTACAATAGTATTATATACGTCTGGAACTATAAAGCTTTACCAGCTTTCAGACGGTTTGTAGATTCCATTCCAAAAGAACTACGCCGGCTTGGCGGCTATAAATTAATCGAGACAACTTTTGGTACCTGGTACTGTTTAGAACCGTATCTAGCATATTTAGGGACTTTCTGCGTAGACTAGAATAAATCCTAGTCAGAAAAACACGGTCAGGGATTTAAGGTGGGTGAGGCAAATCTTCACAGTCGCAGTTTTCCAAACAGTTTATAATAATAAAAAAAAATTATTGCCAGGTGTCTAGTCTCAAAATTCTAGGAGTTTCGGGTTGTTCTCGGCAACATTACCCTTTAATGATTATTTAACCAGTTTTCAGGAGTTCACAATACAGCATAACCTTCTGATCCCATAAAATGCCTCATGGATATTCGGCTTTGCCCTGACTTAGCTGGTTGGCCAGGTTTCACATGTGATATTTTGTGTTAAGGGAAATAAATCGATTCATGTCTGACATGCAAAATCGTCTTTAAACACCTCTTATATCTTCAATTCAACCGGCTGCTTTCAAACTTTTTGAAATAGGTGCTTAAGTGACTGACAAAGATATTGCGAACTTGAACTCTTCTTGTGTTTGGCAACAATTTTCATCGGGTAATACCTCCAGTTCCCCATCTTCTCATTTTTTTGGTCGCCCAGCTCGTTCTTTGTCTTCCAAGTCAAAAACATCACTTTCAATCGTGAAAACTACTTTTGGCACTTCGAGCTTTCGATCATAACAAGTCCTATCGAATTTGATTTTCTGTTCTTTTCTGAGCAAAAGAATATTAATGTTGGATTCAAAGTGTTAAAAGGCGTATCAATAACTTTATGAGAATACTTTGCATTCAATTTACTTACAAAACTATGTGAACAACAATCCATTGTGAGTATTGACTATTTAAAAATAAATCCTCGATAACTTAATAAAATAAAAAGTTCCGTTAGTTTAGATCGCAGCTTTGATCCTCGCGCCAAAGGAAAGCGCTGAATTTCACATGGACAGCTGTAATAAGGTGATAAATTGTGAATTACACTTTGTCTCTAAGGATTCTTTTAAAACTAATTTACATTTAATGAATAAGATTGCTTATAGGGAAGAATATGGAAGTTGGTAGCAATATTAAGCATGATTAGTCTTTAGTTGCAGGAAACACGTTGAAATCAAGAAATTATAAGCGGATATTACGATAAACTAAAAAATATTTAACTATCAAAATTTCAATTAAATTCTCAAGATATTCCTATTAACTGTACACAACTAGAACTGGAATCCCTTAAAATGACTCCTTCATTTTGTTGACTGTATGAACACAGAATAAGCTTCTTCTGTATTTTTGAGTTTCGTCAATGAACTTTAATTTGTGACTTCTAACGTACTAAATTTCCGTTATGACAGCCAGCTTAGTCAATAAACAGCTTCAGTTCCATATTTATGTTCAAGTGTATACCTCCTTTTGTGTACTACTGTTGGTATATGTGTGTATATGAATGAATAAAGTTTAATACCCGCATGACCTGGCTTTGGTGTTCGGATTGTTTTGTTAGAGAGTGAACCTTTAACAAATCATTTACTCACCACACATGCGCTGTAATGAGTCTTTCTCTCTGTATCACAAATTGAAATTCAGTGATGTCCTTTAATAGAGTCCGCGGGAAAACTAAGACAGTTCTTGATACAGGGATGTTTTGATTAATTTGTTTGGAAGTTTTTGGGGTTTAAATTTTTTTTCTCAATTTAATCCGATAGATGTATCAGCCTACGATTCTGATGCATGTAATCCTAGAAATATTAGTTGTATATTTTACGGTGACTTAACCAAAGTTGTGTTAAATGCACAACTTATATATATTGAGCCAACATCTTATGAGATCAATCATAGACCCTTTACCAATTAAGTTTGTACTAAATAAATTCTTGTGAAGCGTTCAGGACGAAGAAGTTAGTTAGGTCAAACGGTCAAACCATTTCTGATTTTAGAAAAATTGGTTCTTTTTGCAACTCACGAATGATCCAAGTAGAGGTTCCTCTTTTTTTCGAGCCAAATTTTGTTCAAAGATGAGGTCCATTTATGTAAACAAGCAAAATTTAAAAGATTCAATAGCTGCCATTTCTTCCAGAAAAAACAACGGGTTGGTGTAGTTCGTTGGCCGGTGGAATCATATTCTTTCAGAAAAGATTCCATATTCTTACAAAAATGATGACGATGAGAACGTAACTCAGATCGTTATCGCGCCATGATAACCAATTTTTTGATGCCTTAAATCGAAGCACGTGATTTCGATGGTCTACGGAACACTGAAGGCCTCAGTACTAGTACTTTTCAAAACATTCGCACAGTCAAATCAAAACTCGTTTGTTGTAGACAATCTTGGAGAATTATATATCGATTCGAAAAATATAAAATTCAAGAGTCTAATAGAAAGACTACAAGAACATTCGAAAGACTAATTGGAAAACAAAAAAAACAATCGGTTGTCCAACTGGGCAAGCAAGGACAACTTACCATAGATGGTAGTTAAAAACACCACCACTTGAGCGCGTCGCGGTTTCCATTAGCAACGATATCACTTAGCACCTGAACGAAATGCCAAACAAAACAGCGTTACAATTTTCATAAGCGTTTCAAAAGGCGACGGTAAATGAAAGGACAAATTTTGCACACGGGCTTACAATTCTTCAAGAGAATTTCGAAAATGTTTGACAAACGAGATAACAAACAAACTGGCGAAAAACGTGAGACCATACAAGAAATTGCAATTAAACTAGCCGAGGAGCAATTGCGTACGCTGCAAGCGGAGAGTGGACCTAAGGAACGCACCGTTTTCGTGCTGGGCAGCAGAGGTGCTGTAAGTAAATATTTGGAATAGCAGTTTTAATATTGTGGAAAATTATTGTTTAAATCGTTCTGCTATAGGGCAAATCCACGGCGCTGCATAAATTCTTCGAGCGCGAGGACAATCCGCGACCCACACTTGCTTTAGAATATTCATACGGTCGACGCACGAGCGGCACGCAAAAACAGGTGCTAAATGTGTGGGAGCTCGGGGCTTTGGACAATGCAGAGCAGTTGATTTCAGTGCCCTTACGCACACATGGCCTTGAGAATTTCGCGGCCATTATAATGTTGGATCTCTCGCAGCCGAAACGCGTTTGGCCGGAATTGGAGCGCATTTATCAGGCGCTACGTAGCACAAGCAGTAAATTGCTGAGCCCAGATGAGGAGCAAATGTATCGCGAGCGCATGGCGGATCGTCTCAAAAAGGATCACAACGATTTGGAGTGTCTCGAGTTGATGCCATTTCCGATAGTTATAGTTGGTGGCAAATATGATTTGTTCAAAGATTTCGGTTTGTATGCGTTGAGATGCACTGTAACTCTTAACTAAACTAGTTCTTTCTAGACGCCGAGCTAAAGCAACATATCTGCCGTTGTCTGCGTTCCATGGCACACTTGATAGGCGGCAGCGTACTCTTCTATTCCAATAAAATACCCAAACTTGCGAAAACACTACGCGATACCATAAGTCACTTGGGTTTCGGTAGTCCCACGCATCCATTTCGCTCGCATGTGACCGATAGCGCGGATGCGCTCTCCATTTGGTTCGGCACCGATAGTTGGGATCAGATTGGCAGCGTCGGTGTGCTAAGTGTCGAACGTATTGGCTCTCTACTGGCCAGCGAGGCGCCACAGCTGAATGAAATGGTTAAGAAACGTTCCGCGAAATCGAAATCACATATCAATGATCCCGCCAAGGATGCAGGGTTTCGTGAGAGCATCATCGATGAGATGCGGGCACAGAAGGATAAAGAGTTGCAGGCGATCATCAAGGAATCACAATTACGTGGGCAATTCGAGACGATTGTTTGAAGTGAGTGGCTCGGTTTAAGCGCTGAAAGTGGTATATAGGAGTGATGGAAATTAGGGATATTTGTTGTTTCTGATGAAATATTTCAGTACAATTTGTAAGCTGTGACTTTAAAGCTCAAATAATAAATATATTACAATCTTGTTCGGTAAAAAAATTCACATTTATTTCGGGAACTGAGAAAGAAGTGTATTATATCGATCTTATTCTTTATTCTTCGTCTAACTGAATAGTTCAAACTGATTTCTCTATATCGAAACATGGATTGAAGAATCGCATTAGGCAAGCTTTCAATGACTTCACCACCTTCACTGAATGGTTTGTGGTACCCAAACTCTTGTATTCTTGATAAAATAGATCCTCCAAAACATCGTTGATTCCATAGTCGTGATTCCATTGGACACACAATATTTCAAGTAAGCTCGTTATTAAATTCCATTTTCCACGGTAAAAAGTCGCCCGACAAGCTCGCCCGCGAAGCATGAGGCGACGCACCGTTTTGCTGGAAATAGTGATCGTCCGCGTCGAATTCGTCAAACTCCAAGAAAAAAAGTCAGCCAACATCGTGTTATAACGCTCGCCATAGATGGTAACATTTTTTCCTGCGTCATTTCGAAAGAAATAAGGCCCGACGATACCGCCATAACTCAATCCTCATCATACGGTAAAACTATGTGGACGCAAACGCGTTTCCCGAACCACACGAGGACTCACAGCGACGATTTTGCTTCCTAACGAAGCCAGAAACGGTTGTTGAACGTGTTTTGAGCGAAGAGCTCTTACCGTAGCCGCGGAAGAGAGTGAATTTTCGTAATAACCATGGACAATTTCCAGTCGTTGTACTAAAATAAAACGTGACAGACTAAAATGGCAAACCTCACTGACCACACCGACATAAATTGACACAAATCCGTCACGAGCTGTCAAAATCACATCTCTTCTATTGGTAGACGATATTCGTTCAGACTGTTGAAGGCTGAGTTTGAAACATCTCGGTAGTCTTATTTTTGGAGAACAAAAAGATATAGCCGAATTAGGCTCAAAGTGCTTTGCCGTACTATGAATGCCTTAAGACCAATTATATAATAGTTTTAGATATCACAAAGGACTGGCGTTCTAAGCAGTCCAAGTGAGAACACTGTCAGGATCGACCTTTTAACCGAATCTAACCTTATCACTGGAAGATTTAATTTAAGCAAGACTTATAGTCCTATATATTCGACAAGATTTCTAATTTAAGCTATTTGACAAATCGTCGGATATCACTTCTTCCATAAATAAGGCATTTAAGCTTGTCTAATGCTTTCAGTTATCGTTTGAATTCTGCTGATCTGCATACATCACTGACACTACGGAGAACAAATTCTTTCAGCGATTCTCAGTCAGCAGTCTAGTTTCAAGGTCAAATAAAATAGATGCTCTACAAAATATAATAAAAATTCGACAGCAAGGCGCTAACCATAGTGTCTATGACGTATTTAGTTTCTACATTTCGCAGTGCGCTCTATCGTCCGAGAGGGCTAGATCTTATACCCTGATCTACGATATCACCTCTGTAGATATTTTTTTTCTAGAAATGTCATCTCTCATATTCAGTTAGAATACCTGCATCGGATGATCTTAACCGACTATTTACTAGATATAAGAGAACTTTTGTATCTCTTTCTCCGTTCGGTGAATGAGGAGGGATTCAAATTATTTCCAAACTTTGAAAGTAAGTATCAGCTTCTTTGTAGAATATAGTCAGACGAAAGCAAGCCCGACGATAAAAAAATAAGCATGTTCTGCCAAATCTAGAAATAGGGAGACCCCACAATCCGCGCCAACCACCGTGGGATAAGTCTCCTCAACATCGTATGAAAGGTTATATCGAGCGTACTGTGTAAAAGATTAAACCCCACCGTCAACAAACTGATGGGACCTTATCAGTGTGGCTTTAGGCCGGGAAAATCAACAACTGACCAGTTAAAAAGACCCATGAAAAGGGTACCGACACACCCCACATTTTTGTCGATTTCAAATCTGTCTTTGACAGCACGAAAATGAGCTGCCTTTATGTCGCTATGTCTGAATTCAATCAAGTGTTGGAGAAAATAATTCGATCTGCAGAACTAAATAGAGAAGGTACCACGTTCTATAAGAGTGTAAAACTGATGACGTATTGATATCATTGGCCTCAACAACTCCGTCGTTAGTTTGTCCAGGTTGGACAAAGAACCGAAGCAAATGGGTTTGTTAGTGAACGATGGCAAGACGAAATATGTACTGTCATCAACCAAACAGTCGTCGTACTCGCGACTTGGCTCTCATGTCACTGTTGACAATCATAACTTCCAATTCCTAGATAATTTTGTCTATCTTGGAACCAGCATTAACAACAACAACAACAATGTCAGCCTCGAAACCCAACGCAGATTTACTCTTGCCATCAGATGCTACTTCGGACACAGACCAAATTCTACTAGTTACTCATTATTCCCGTTCCCGATGACAATATCTGATCAGTCGGCGTTAGAAGTTTTCGGAGGATTTATGGTACTTTGCGCATTGGCAACTGTGAATATCGCATTAGATTGAACAATGAGCTGTATGAGATATACGACGACATTGACATAGTTCAGCGAATCAAGAGACAGCGGCTACGCTGGCTTGGTCATGTCGTCCGTATGGATGAAAGCATTTCAGCTTTTAAGGTTTTCGATTCAGTACCCGCCGGTGGAAGCAGAGGAAGAGGAAGACCTACACTCCGTTCCCAAGACAGTCGTGTGTACGTAACCGAAACGGACCGGATTTTTATCTGGTCAAGGATTTTAAACTCGGCAGAATAATGCCGCTATAACAAGAACAATTAAGACATCTACTCCGTTTGAAAGACCAGGTGGAGAAGGAAATGGCTACACTTGAAAGCTACAACTGGCGCCAAAAATCGAAAAGGAAGAACGATTGGCGCGCTGTTGAAACCTCGGCTGTGTCTACGCCAATAAATAAGTATGTCGACAGTTATTAACCGGATAAATATATGGAATGTACAACAACTCTATAATCTCTTCGCGTATATTAAAATATACAACTGTAAGTGTATTTTACCGTTCGTTATATTTTATTTCTATATAAATGTTTGGTCGTTTTTCATTATATGCAGAATTATACTATATAATATGCTTTAGCTTAAACAGTTTAATTGCACAGAACGTAAAATACATACATACATAAGTATATAGTACATAATACAACACGTGGAGGTGTTTATTAAAATTTTCGAGGGTTTTCTTTTCTAGTTTGTAGAAGCCTAAGTACAAGCAAATACTACTAGTAGTCATTTATAATTATTCATATGCATTTATCGGCTTTTAAACATATTCCTAATAATTATTGTTATTGTTATTGTTCATAATCGTATTGTATGTATGTATGTATGCGAAACTTATGCCTTAAATGTGTGTATATACTTATATAATTTACTTTTCAACGTTTTGTTTTCCAGCTAGGGTTTTAAAAATTTCACTAAAAGCTGCCTGCGACTGACTTGCAGTTACGCAATGCCCAACACCCAAATGCGTATCCTGTTACAGGAAATATGTTTGTATACTTATGGTTGATAGCAACAACAACAACATGTTAAATTTTTACAATTCTATGCGCGTTGCTGCACCCCTTTGGGGACTTGGCAATGTTAGCTTAAAATACAAACAAGGAGAGAACTTGCACATTAACTGAGAACCGAAGTACAGTGGTGAGTAAAATTACCACAACAATAAGAATAATATTAATAATAATAGTAATCATAAGAATGTTAAAACAATTGTCTTAAATTAGTGCAACAACAAATAAAATTAGTTACAACGTGAAAAGCCACTGTGATGACTATTTGTGGCATGCAACATCGCCGTGGCATGTAACAACATTTGTGGCATGCACCAAAATTTGTGGCGTGAAACAACATGCGTGGCTTGCAACAACAGTTGCGACATTTGTGGCAAGCAACAACAGTTGCGACATTTGTGGCAAGCAACAACAGTTGTGGCATGAAGCAACATTTGTGGGAACTTGCAACAACAGTTGTGGCAACATACAGAAACATTTGTGGCATGCAGCAATATTTGTATCATGCAACAAAATTTGTGGCATGCAACAAACATTTGTGGCAACATGCAACAAAACTTGTGGCATGAAACAACATCCGCAGCATGCAACATATTCGCGGCATGCAACATATTCGCGGCATGCAACATATTTGTGGCACGCTGCATCATTTGTAGCAACATGCAGCAACATTTGTAGCATGCAACAACGTTTATTGCTTGCATCAACCGTCGTGGCTTACAACAACATTTGTGGTATTCAACCGCATTTGTGGCATGCAACAAAACGTGTGACATGCAACAAAATAAATATTTAGAACGTCCATATCAGCTCCAGTATGTCGTCGCCCAAATCAGCTGCTGGCAATGCCTTCAACGTGCGCAACGTTTCCATATAAAAAGTCAGCTCTGACGTCACCACGCCATGTTGCGGTCCACCATTATTGATGATGTTCAATTTGAGCAGTTGCTCTCTAAGCTTATCCTTGAAATTGCGATGCACAATGCCGTAGATCAAGTGTATTTGCAGTTCGGGTAGTATGGGCGCAATCGCCTCGTGCAACTTCACTAAATGACGCGAAATATTACGAAACGTTTGCGACGGTATCGGCGGACGTGCATCCCATTGCTCCAGCTGCATGGAGACGCGCTCCGTGACGATGCCGTAAATTTTATTTTCAATTTCTTTGATGTGACTGTGAAAATCCTTTTCGATCGAATCAAAACCGGACACGGCGTGCGCATCGTAGGTGGCAAAATGTGACTTGATTTTTGGCAGGAGCCAGAGCACAAGTTGCAACGCGCGCGACACCAATGCCAGATTGGTGCTGGTTATGGTTTTGAGGCCGGCTACGCGCATAGCGCCAGCGCCAATAACCAGCTGGCAGGAGCGTGAATTGAAGGTGCGCAGCAAATCGACAACGTTGCGCGACAAGTAGCTTGCCAGTATGGGTAGACGCGTGGCGCAGTGACAGTAATCGCTGAGCATTTGCACTAGCAGCAGCGCGGCGCTGACTAGACTAAACGGTTTGCCTTCGACGAGCAGCACGGGGTTTGCTTGTGGCTTGTTGCTGCTGCTGTTACTGTGTCCGTTTATTGTGGCGCCCAGGCTTTCGGCAAAGGATTTGCTCGCCGGCTGCTGGAAGTCTTGCACGCCCATGCGATCGATAATCTTTTGGAACTCATTGGGTATGTCGACCTGCCGCCAACGCTCCGAATCGAGCAGCAAAGCCAGTTTGCGCTTACGCTCCGTGTGAAAGTGATTGGCGAAGCGTGAGGCTTGCACTTTGGCGGCGACCTGCGAGTAAAAAATAAGATAAAATTTAATTTTTATATATTTTTAATTCGTATATACCTTCAGTGGCACGCTGGGTGCGCCACAAGTCTCCTCACAACCCGCACTGAACTCATCTACAATTGCGGTCAACTGTTCGATCTCATCCGCTGTCGCTATGGTGCGCTCCAAACTTTGCGTTGACACCAGATTCGCGCAACGCTCATGGCAATAGTTGCATACCGCCACCAGCAGCTCATCCAAGCGCTCCGTTACATTAGCATGATCTGCTGATGTTAGAAATGCTTCCGAGTCTATTAGATTGACAGCGCCCTCTTGCCCGCCATTCACCGCGCCGCCTGCAGCCGCATCCGTTGTTTGGCGCATTATGCCCGTTACGGCGCGTATACGTTGCAGCACAGTGAGCAGCGCCACGGTGGCCTTCTTTAGCAGCGCAATCCATTCGCTGATCGAGAGACTCTGTGCCTCTTCGCCGGCACCGGTCAGACATAGTTCGGCATCGCTGGAAGCTATCACCTCGATAACGAGCTGCTTGATGATGGCACGTATGGTTACAATCGCTTCGTCCTTGTACGCCGTGACAAAAGAGAAATTCTTTTTGCGCAGCAAACCCATCACAATGCACACCAGTTTGTCCTCCTCCGCGCATACGCTCTCCGTTTCGTTGAGCACATCGCAAAGCGGCCGGTTGAGGTCCGCAGTGGCATAACGCTCAAACTCGGTTGTGAGCATTTTGTCGATTAGTTTTTCCATTTCGTTCAGTTGCATGGGTAGATGCTTGAAGCAGTGTATGCCTATGAGCTCTTGCGTCAAAATTTCCTGCGTGGTGCCTAGAAAAGCAGTCCATTAATATATATATATTTATTATTTTATGTTTGTCTATGTTGTTTCAACAAACAATAAATATTTTACCTATTAGATCCAGCGCTGCCACATAATCCTGCGTGCCCAGCAATAGCTGCAACATTGGCTGCGTTTTATGCACCGTCGCCATAAGGCTGAGCTTATCGAGTGTTTCCTCAAAGTTATGGCGACGCTGCGCGAAACGCATCACACGGAATGAGTCCACTACGGCAGATTGGTGGAGCGTGCGCAATGAAGCACGCAATTCACGCACATTGCTGGCCGCCTCCTTCATCTCAGCCATAATGGCATCTTGTGAGGTCATGGCATGGAAAAATGCGGCAGATTTCTGTGACACTTGATGCGCTATTTTCACCTCAACAATGTCTAAATAATGCGATAACTGCTCTTGCAGCACACGGCCAGACTGTTTATTCTCCTCGCTGGTATTGGCACCAATACTTGGGAATACAAGCGCAAAAGTTGCTGGATGATTCAGATTCAATTGCTCTTTTAGAAATATCTCCGGTATGGTGCTAAGGCTGACTGCGTGTGTTGGTGAGGTTGGCGTTTTAGCTTCACTTTCCGCCAAAGCGGCCGGTGTTTGTTGCGCACACATACGTTCATGTCGTCTATAACGTTTACCAATTTTCGCTATGTATTTATCGAAATCTGCATATGTGATTTCAGGCAAACGTGGCGTGTGCGGTATATACGTTTTCTCAACGAAATTGTCGCCCCACTTTTTCGTGAAGAGATTGCTTTGCTTGCCACGTGATGGATCGTTGAGCACGGCTGGTAGATTTTGTGCTGCCGAGAATACGGACCATTCCGGTGGTAGCTCACGTGTCAGCTGATTCACATGATATTTAGCAACATGTGCATCGTAATCACGATCGGACACACCATCCAGCGGCAGCGAAGGACATACGCCATTGAAGCCATAACGGCAAACATATGAGCCGCCTTCACGCGTACAATGCCGCTCACGTAAGTGCCTGCGTAAGAAAACGCATTAGTATACCTTTATTACTTACAATGCTTATCAGACATACTTGACAAAATCGGCTGAAGTTTTGAATGTTTCACACGGGCAATAGTAACATGTTTCCCAACAGCGTGTCACATTTGTTGATAACGTTAATGCACCTGACATCTGTTTCGTTGCACCAATATGTGTGGCACCTTTCGTTATTTCGACCACATCATCTCCACTATTTAGCGTTGTAGTGCCAGTGTTTTCTGTTGTGGCCATAATACTTACTGTGCAATTATTTTGTTTAATTGTGTTTGTTTAATAATTTGTTTTCTTCAAATTCGTTGCTGATATTTTGTCATCTGCCCTACCCAGTTGATTTGTATACTTCTGCGGCACTAAAATTATTTCGTATGCTTGTGAAACATTTTGTTAACTAACCCATTTGTTAAAAACGTTGTTTTACATACGTTTTTGCATTTTTGAATTACTTGCTAGCCGTTTAAACATTAAAAATAATGCAAAATATTTTTTCGTCACTTCATTCAAAACAGCGGAGACGTGTAGCTGTCAATTGGTTAAGGAACGTCATCACTTTGACATTTTATCAAATGTTTACACAAATTGGTATAATAGTGTTGATAAACGGCAAAAATATTTTCAAATAATTTTAAGCTAACTGATTTTTGCGTTTATTAAAATATCCGATACAGAATCAAAAATTCTATAAAATAAAAGTAAAAAAAATTAAAAAAATATGTAATGTATGAGATTTTAATCTGCAGTTGTAGATACTCTTTGTATATATGTATGTACATAATCTTTCTATAGTATGTGACTGCGATTTCAATAAATGTTGTTTTTCTTTGTAAACATACATATATGCTTATGTTGCAATTTTTTGTTTGTATTTTTTCATTAATAATTCTTATAGATAGTTAAAATTTGTTTGTACCGTAAAAGTACCATACTTTATTTTACACAACACTAGCACTGCCTTGTAAACCAATCAGCTGTTTTCCGAGAGCGAAATTTGAGCTTTGTTTATGTTGCAAATAATTGGTTTCTGCAATAAAAAAAAAGAAAGCAACAATCAGATTTAATATACTTCGGTTTAATTGTAATTAATTTATATGTATGGGTACAGCGCAAGTGATAAAGAAGAAAAGGAATCAAATTTGTCGTTGTTTGCTTGCTGGCAAGCGACTGCAAATTCAATTAAAATCCACATCAAACTGAGAAACTGTGTTCTAATACAAGCTTTATTTAAGCCCGGTGATTTTGTAATTGCTGAGTTCTTGTTTTATAATTAACTAATGTACATTTGTGTGCTGCTATAATGAAAGCAAAGTCAATGCTTTGCCTCGGATATACGCTGGCGCAATGCGATAAGCGTGCTTGTGGCGTTATTAAGAATTTATTAATCATAAATGATTTGGCAATGCACTTGGGTTCAGACGCATATCAGTAAAAGAAAACCTTTGTGTATCGACATACAACTGGAATTTCTGTAAAATTAGCCGCAAATATTTAAACAAATTTAACCGCAAAAATATGAGTTACTGGTGGCCCTTTAGGAGCAGATATTTGCCGCTGACGTTCGGAAAACGTGCGATTTTGTTGGTTGCTTTCCTCAGCTGCTTAATCATTATTTGGTACTTTGGGGTAAGTGAACCAATTAAATTTGATTGTAATACAATAAATAGCTATTTTTTTTTATGAAAACCAACTAATAGTGCAATAGCCATCCTATATGCAAGCGTGATAAGCTGCCGCGCAATGATGGCAGCGCGCCATGCATTGTGCTTTGGTGGACCAATATTGGTGCTGAGAAAATGACTTTCGATGATATTCTATGTGGCTACAACACATGCGCTGTCACCAGCAATCGCAAATATTTGCCACAGGCGAAGGTATGTAGAATAAACCTTTATTGTTCTAATTAGTAATTATAAATTATGATTATTTTCTTACTCCCAACCAGGCCATACTTTTTTATGCGAGCTCACTCAATTGGCACGATTTACCATTGCCACGTCAGCCCGAACAAATTTGGGCTTTGCTGCATGAGGAATCACCACGCAATGTGTTGGAATTTTTGTTTGAGGAAACGTTACAACATTTCAATTACACATCGACTTTTAGTCGCTATAGTGATTTTCCGTTAACCATAAATGCACTACCCAATATAACCGAAATAACCAATCCGAAATATGTGGTGACAATTGGTCGCAAAAATGTTGCACGTAATAATCTTGCGCCTATTCTATTTCTACAATCGGATTGTTCCACAATGTCAGGGCGAACAAATTATGTAGAAGAGCTAATGCAGTATATTCCAATCGACTCGTATGGCAGTTGTTTAAATAATCGACAAATGCCGGAGAGGTAAGTTAACAGTGAATTGTTGTTGCAAAAAATGCCAAAAATATTTGCATCGTAAAACAAAATGTGTGATTGTGGTAATTGAGGATTTTTTTCCGAAAGATTTCTAATTTTATCCAATGGGAACAAAATTTAATATTATCGAGGGATGACAAGACTCTCTTAGTACTTAAATATGGCTTTTGCCTAGTATATTACCGATCAAATCTTAATAATCTTCTCGGGAGTATATATTATGATAACCTTTAAGTTGTGGACCATTGTAAAGATCTTTTCATATTAAGTTCCGGTATCTGTACTGAGCAGTGGGGATCCCCTTTACTTAAGATGTTAGTTGTAAATAATCTATTGAAAATACTTTAGGCACGAGGACAACAACCCCGAAATTCAAGGGGAATTTTGTTGGGTTGCGAAAGCTTTCTGGCCCAGAGTGGAACGTACAAAGTCAATCGAAGTATGTACTAGTTCTTAATCAGATACATAGCGCTGTAATGATCAGTGTCATAAGTGGGCACTGTCCCATTGACACTCTTGCCTGGAATTACTGTTAGCCGCCTCTATAAATTTGTATCTTTGCCTATATCGGCGGTATTTGAATCCACACCTAGGAGTTCTAGGCATCACAACGGACTCTCGTCTATAGCTGTTCCAAATGAGATTATTTTTACAATCTTACTTAACCTAACTTATCGGTACTGAGTAAGAGAGGCAAGCAAATCACGTGTTCGACTTACGATGCATACTGGAACTTAAAAGATCCCTGACGATAGTGCCTTCGATTATTCACATATTTTTTTATTTAATTCGCATTATTTTGAACAATTACACCACATACAATATTAATCGGTTAATTTAATGATTAAATTCTCGCTGTGACGCTACTTGGCAAGCATAGTTTCGAGATTTATGTGCGCAGTTGATGCACCAAGAATATCATCGTTCTGCAAGACGCCGCTAACGGATTTACTTGTCCTTGGATGCTTTGGTTCCGGTGTGTTATTCAGCGCCAATGGCGCCTTCGATGTGTTACGCTCCAATCTACGCCTAACTTGTGAGCCTGTCTGCTGCAAATCTACCACAGTGGTATTAACACCCATCGACTCGGTGTTTGTCAAATCGATACTATCCTCATATGAATGACTCTCCTCCGTATCACTCTTCGATTTCTCACTGCTACCCGCCGAATTGAGCGTGGAATGCGAATTGGAGGCTTTACTCGAAACATCCGAATCGCTACCCTTCTTCCCTGGCACTTTCTTCTCAACCGCAGTTCTTGACTTCCTATTCGCCGCATCCCTAAGCTCAACTGACGGCTTAACCGCTGGTTGTTTAGGCATTTTATCCCCTCGCATTTGCCACCTACTTTTAGCTTGATCGATGGGTGCCATTTGTATGTGTTTCCCGATCAGACCCGATTGTGTTTTACCCTCGGCATCGAAAAGTGGATTGTGATGCAGTATAACAGTGCTCATTGGTGGTGTAAATACGGGTTCTGCACTCGGCTGCTGACAGCTAAAGTCCGTATTATTACTTGTCAATTGCAATTGCGTCTCTGCGGTCGGAGATTCCGTTGCACGGCAAGGCATTTCAGCTTCTGCTGCGACAGCAACTGCAGCGGCGACAACAGCGGCTGAAGTAGGTATGTCTGTGCGACTCTGCTTATTTGAGGTGCCGCCGTTAGTCTTATTCGAGCCCGTACGTTGACTTCGTCGACTGCGGCTGCGATAACTACGACGCTTACGCATGCCACGCCTTAAAGGCAAGCGTTCCAGTATGGATATGGGATATACTGCGGTGGTCCAAATGGCAGTGTTGTGTCGACTGCGTACATGAGGACTGCGACTGCGCGCGATGCGAATCGGACTTCGTTCCATACGGCAGCGACTGGGCGCCACATGGTGTCGTGAGTTATTCGAGAGACCACGTGACGATCGTCTGCTGTATTTGCTTTTCGGTGTACGTCGTGGACGTGGCATCAGATAAGAAACGGTAAAAATTGTTGGCTGGCTCTTGCTTTGGTGAGGTCGTAGAAAGCTTAGTGACCTTTATTGCAACAAATTCTCGCAATATGTTATTTATTTATGTATTTATATTTGTATTTTTTTGTTTTGTTGCAAATAATTTTTTTTATAAAAGTTTTCTAAAAATTTAGGAGACAATACTATACAATACAATTACAAATAAATTTATTTTCTATATTTCTTTATGAAAATGAAATCATGGCGCTTTGGATTCGAAATACAATTCAGTGGGGAAAGGCGTTTTCGATTTGACGGAGTAACAGTAAAATGTGCTTAAAAATGACTACGACGGGAATACGAAGATTTTTGAAAAAGTTTTAGGAAATGTAGCCGAGATGAGGCAATAAAACCGACTGCGTAACTAAGTAGAGGGCACTCCGGTCATTGTATTATAAATTGGCAAAATAACTGTGGAAAGGCGATTCATGAGGAATTAAGCATGATGTTTTCATTTCCCTGTAGATTAGAATGGACCTATGGTTCTGTGATCGACAGTTCCTACGCCGAAATCTATGTATTTACCGATAAATCAAAGAGTGAAATGGGAACAAAAGCGGGATTTTTCTTGAATGATCCATATACTGGAGGTAGCTTCAGAATAATTGACCACAGTTCAGTCTTTCGGACCGAAATCGCTGATATAACAGAGGGCGTCAAGTGGGCTTCTGCTCTAACCAGCAACTCTATTCACTTTCCCTGCGGATCCTCGCTGCAACAAGTGGTCCGAGTCAATGCTAGGACCTCGTAGTGTACGCATGTCTAAAACACTGGAGAAGTATCTTCAATATATCACTGCATGAGCGATCTGGTTGTTGGCCTTTCGATCCAGAGACAGCTATGTTCTTGATGAATTTTTCTAAGCTGGAATCTAGTAATAACGATAACCATATTTCGCGCACTTGCGAATTCGATCAACCTCCCTTTTTGGGGATGTTTCATCATGGAGGCTGAATTTACCGACCGTTGTGCCAAAGATACCTTCCTTGCCCACTCTGGTGTTAAAGTCGCTAAGTACGATTTTAACATCGTGGCGGGGTCAGCTCTCATAGGTGCGTTCCAAGCGCTCTTAGAAGACATCTTTGGTCAGATCGCCTTCTCTTCCGTCAGGGCGTGGGTGTAATTTGCTTTGATGTGGATTGTGGCTAGACGTTCATCCACCCGGGTGAACGCCAGGATTCGGCGACGGAGTCTCTCTCCCACCACGAATCCCACACCGAATTTGCGATCCTTCATACTTGTCTCAGTCCTTGTTCCGTCCATCTTCTTGGACGGCGGTGATGTCAGCCTTTACTCTCAAGAAAACATCAATCAACTGGGCAACGGCACCTTCCCTATAAAGGGACCGGACATTCCAAGCGTATGCCCTTAAATTGTAATTATTAATGCGTTTGCAGTGGTCGTCATCAAAAGGGGGGTCTCTCATTCGAGGCTGTTTTTTTCTCTTCTCACTTTAGTTCGCCTTCAAACAGATATTTTTGGCTACGCAGAGGATACTTGTTCTAAGGCCGGAAGTCATGAGCTGCTTGAGCCATATGTAAGGTAATTGTTTCTGGCCACTCTTAAGTGAATGGCGCTCAGAGAATTTTCCTCCGTAAAGCTATTCACATGAATAGTACTGGGACAATGCTTTTGGTAGCATACGTCCAAAAGAGCTCAGTAAGGAAGTTGTATATTACTTGCGGACAACTCTTGAGCTCAACACTGGATTCTTCTCGAAATATGATTGTAGCTTAGCTTTTATTATTGTTGTTTTAAGAACATACTACACTCCTTAAATATATATTTTTTGTTAAAAAAGGTTCTGGCCCTGGATCTGTGGACTTCGCGTGAGCTCAGCAAGCGCTGGTAAAGAACTTGCTCCGGTCCTACTGCGAAATCCTTCGTCCTCAATGTAGATATACAATGAACACTTGCTCTTACTAAGGTTCATCTTGCCAAAATCGTAAGAGTTCTTATTGGACGTTCCTCAAGACTGACAATTTTGTCCAACACTAAATTTTAAAGTTATCTAGAATGTGAGATGGAAACATGCAGGCACTGGCTCTTCCATTGTCCTGTTTTTGCCAGGCTGAGCCTGAAACATTTCAAAATTTATTGCTAAGAGAGCATGACTCAAGTTGTTAAATTAAATAGTGCCGAATCGAATACTACAAATTATTAAAATACAAGTTTTTGTCTCTTTCTTTTAGTTTACAAACCGATTTCCTAAACAAACTATATACCGAGGAGATGTATCGCTTTATCGGACAGTATAAATTTATGATCAGTATTGAAAATGGTGTCTGTGAAGACTACATAACCGAAAAGTATTGGCGTCCGCTGATTGCTGGCACTGTGCCCATTTATTTTGGCTCACCATCGATACGAGTAAGTTATTATAACCTGAAGAAGATACATAAAGCTTATTGCGAAGTTTGTAATACCCACAGGTAAAAGTGGGAGATCTCATAAAGCATATATAACTTGTGATCCAAGTAAAGGTACTTTTTTCAATAGCTCTTTTTTGATCACCGCCGAATCGTGCCCAGCTATTATGTTATTTTTGTTAAGTATTATTTGGCACCTTATCATGGAAAGACTTACACCGGAACAACGTTTACAAATCGTCCAACTTTATTATGAAAATTCACGTTCTGTAAAGTTATGGTAATCGGCATACTGAGTAAAGTTCGACTTAATAGACCACGTCCACCACGTAGTCAAGAAAATATAGCAACTGTAGCTGAGAGTTTACACAAAGGCCGTGGATAGTCGATTCGGCGCCTTTCGAAGCAACTAGGACTGACGTGTGACTTGACGCATTTTACGTCAAGATCCTAAATAGAAAGTGTTCAAAATATAGCTTGTGCAAGAACTGAAGCCGCTCAACCTTCCAAGCGACATCGCTTCGCTCTGTGTAAAGTTCCAACAAAATCCGACATTCTCGAGCCAAATTTTGTTCAGCGATGAGGCCCATTTCTGGCTCAATGGGTATGTAAACAAGCAAATTACCGCATTTGGAACGAAGAGCAACTTGAAAATATTCAAGAGCTGCCATTTCATTCAGGAAAAACAAGAGTTTAGTGTGGTTTGTGGGCCGGTTGAATCATCGCTCCATATTCTTCAAAAATGATGGCGGTGAGAACGTAACCGTCAATGGCTACCGTTATCGCGTCATGATAACCGACTTTTTAATGCCTGAAATTAAAGCTCGTGATCTCGGCGGGGTTTGGTGGTGAACGAGAGCAAGACGAAATATCTCCTGTCATCAAACAAACAGTCGTCGCACTCGCGGCGAGGCGACCATGTCACTGTTGACAGTCATAACTACGAAGTCGGAGATAATTTCGTCTATCTTGGAATCAACATCAACACTAACAACAACGTCAGCCTCGAAATCTAACACAGAATATCGTTTGCCAACAGGTGCTACTTCGGACGAAGTAGGCAACAAAACTCTATAAGGCACTCATTATTACCGTTCTGCTATATGGTGCAGAGGCTATAGAGCTATATGAAATATACGACGACATTGACATAGTTCAGCGAATTAAGAAACAGCGGGTACGCTGGCTAGGTCATGTTGTCCGAATGAATGAAAACATTCCAGCTCTGAGAGGATTCGACGCAGTACCCGCCGGGTGAAGCAGAGGTAAAGAAAGACCACCACTCCGTTCGAAAGACCAGGTGGAGAAGGACCTGGCTTCGGTCTCCAATTGGCGCCACGTAGGGAAAAGAAGGAACGACTGGCGCGCTGTTATTAACTCGGCTATGACCGTGTAAGCGGTTTCTACGCCAGTAAAAAAGAAGAAGAGGAAGATTTCGGCGACATTTAGATTCAACGAGACGGCGCCACTTCTCACACATCGCATCAATCAATGGATTTATTGAGAGAACATTTCGGTGAGTAGATAATTTCACGTTTTGGGCCGGTCGATGGGGCACCAAGATCATGTGATATCACACCGATAGACTTTTTCCTGTGAGGATATGTAAAGTCTAAAGTCTTTGCGGACAATTCCGCTTCGATTTAGGCCTTGGAGAAAAATATCAGCGTGTCAGTGACGTCAGTCACCTGTTGAATTGCTCGAACGAGTCATCGAAAATTAGACCCAACGGATGGGCCATCTGCGACCTAGCTGCGGCCAACATTTGAAAGAGATAATCGTCAAGTATTAAGTGCCAAATAAGGTTCTTTCGAATGATAATAAACAGTGCCCAATCAATATGAAGGTTCTGTGTTTTTTCTTTGAAAAAGTAGCAAACCTCGAAATGGATCACCCTTTAAAGAAATGCAGCAGTGAATGACTTTTTGGTTTTTGTAGTTTTTTTTTATCTCTATACATATATACATACATACATGTATAATAAATTTCCACTTACTGTTTTAGGACTGGGAGCCCTATAATCACTCAACAATTTACATAACCGACTACCAGAGTCCCAAAGAACTGGCCAAATATATACTGGAATTGGATAAAAATGACAGTGAATATGTCAAATACCTACAACATAAGTACAATCAAATCATGCCCATCACTAATCAACGTTTAATTGAAGAATTCTACGTGCGCACCGAAGAAACGATGTTTTTCACAAAATTCGCTTGTCAAGTGTTGCAAGCATTGTGGGCGCAAAATGCAAAAACGAAAATGGCCAATCGCTTGCACTATAATTGCCCGTTGCCACTACCATATCCAGCGATGGAAAGACCGCCCACTGAAATACACTCCTGGAGCAGTCTTTTAAAGCGCGCGAATTGCATGGCGAAGAGCATAGATGAGTTGTTGCACATAAATCGGGTATTTACCGAAGGAGAATTACATGATTTGACGAATGCGAAAATAGAAAATGAATTGTGCTAGTGATGAGTGGTTGAAATTTGTGAATTCATGAGAGTATAATGAGGGAAATTTGATTGCGTGCGCGCAGAAATGGAGCCAAAGATAAAATTTATGTAAATAAAAATTAGCTTGGAAGCACATAAGCGTATATATATATATATATGCAAAATTATGTATATATGTATATGTACATATAAGTTCTCACATGTATGTACACATGACAATGTTGTTGTAAATACTTTTTATTTGTTATTCCTAAGTAAATTAATTGTTATATTTCATAAATTTAACTCAAAAGACAACCTAAGCGAAATATACCACCCATCTAAATAAATAAATATATAAAAAAAAATTGATGCTTGAATACTGCTATTATACACAGAACTGGGTGTATTAAGTTTGCCACGAAGTTCTTAACAGTCAGCAGGAAGCGTCGGCAACTCTATAAAATAAATATATGCAAATTATCGGGGTGACGAGCCGAATCGATTAGCCTTTTCTGTCTGTATTATCGTGAATTAGTGCCCCAGTTTTTGAGATATCGCGCCGAAAACTTGCACAAATGTTTTTTCTTACCAAGAAAATGCTCATTTGTCGAAATCGTCCATATCGCACCACTATAGCATATAGCTGCCATACAAACTGATCGTTCAAAAACAAGTCTTGTATGGAAAACTTTTTTATTTGACAAGATATCTTCACGAAATTTTGTATTTGTTATTGTTCAAGGCGTCGCTACAATCTCCGTATAAATTGTGTAGATCGGACTACTATAGCTTATAGCTGTCCTGCAAACTGAACGTTCAAAAACAAGTTCTTGTATGGAAAGATTTTTCAATACATTAGATACCTTCACGAAATTTTGTATTTGTTATTGTTCAAGGCGTCGCTACAATCTCCGTATAAATTGTGTAGATCGGACTACTATAGCTTATAGCTGTCCTGCAAACTGAACTATCAGAAACAAGTTCTTGTATGGAAAATTGTATTATTTCACAAGATATCTTCACCAAATTTTGTATTTGATATTTTTCAAAGCAACGCTACAATCTGCGAAGAAATTGTGCAGATCGGACTACTATAGCTTATAGCTGCCATACAAACTGGAAGTTCAAAAACAAGTTCTTGTATGGAAAAGTTTTTTAATACATAATATATCGTCACGAAATTTTGTATTTGTTATTTTTCAAGGCATCGCTACAATCTTCCAATAAAATGTTCAGATCTGACCACTATAACTTATAGCTGTCACACAAACTGACCGATCAAAATCAACTTCTTGTATGAAAACTTGTTTTTATTTGCATGCGGTACAACCGAAATTCTCGCGTTTTCTAGTTTTTCGGTTTTTCACCAACATCCACCTTTTGAAGCCGTAAAAAAACCAAATTAAACATTTTTAAAATAATTTCGCTGCAAATGCTGTGAAAAAGCTATCAAAAGTCAGCATATATTTTTTATAAACATATATACATATGAATATTTACAAATATTATTACTAAAAAAACAATGAAATGCTCAAAACTCAAATATCAGTTATGGAATTGCAAGTGTCGGTCATGTGGCAAGCGCTTTGTGTTGTTCTGCTGTGTATTAATCGCAGGCGCTTTGTTGTTGGTGCGTATTTTATAATTTTTTTTACATGTAATGAATTGTTTTTGTTGTCATATAATACATTTTCATTTCAACAGCTTTACCTTTGGTATCAGCTGCCAAAAAGTGACCAGTTAGACATTTCTGAACCACGCCTGCTGCTTTGGTGGACCCAGTACAATGAAACGGTGTATTATCGCAACATCTATTGCGGTTATTTCGTGTGTACGATAACCAATGATCGGCAGCGACTTGCCGAGGCGAAGGTATGCACTTAATATATATTTTTATATATTTTTTTGAATTAAATATATTTGGATTTTACATTTTTTCCAGGTCATCTTCTTCTATGGCAGTCACATTAACGCACACGATATGCCGCTGCCGCGCCACGCCTATCAGTTGTGGGCCTTACTGCAGGATGAGACGCCACAAAATGCGCCTTATCTATTTTACCCAGAATTTTTGCGCCACTTTAATTATACTTCGACATTTAGTCGTTATAGCGATTATCCGTTGACCTTGCGTTCGTTGCATAATCCGAAAGAGTTGATATTGCGCACTTATTTCAGAGCGCTGCGCTTTCGCAGCTCTATACCGGTGTTATTTATGCAAGATAATTGTGCGACCTTGTCGGGTCGTGAGAATTATGTGCGTGAATTGATGACGCATGTGCCGGTGCAATCGTGTGGCAAGTGTCTGCGTAATGCGGATTCGCCGAGGTAAGTCTTTTTAAATGGTTTTGCTCTTCATTTGCGTTGTTCTTGCACTTGCACACACAGACATGCTTATACGTTTTAAAAGTACACTAGCTCTTGTGTTGCATACTTTTAGGCTCGCAGTATCATATTTGCAATAGATAACCACTTCTGAGTTTTAAAAAATCGATTGTTATACATATGTACATACATATGTATATCGAATCTACCTACACATAATTAAGAACATTCTTCGAAAATTCGAAGTTGAGTTTCGGAAATCGAGTATTTTGGAAACCGAAACTTTGCCAAAAACCAAAGTTGACTGATCTTCGATTGTAACCCGAAAAAGACAATCCACTCGAAACGATTTCCAAATTCATTATTTTTTATATCATAAATGCAAAAAAAATAGAAATGGTAATCTTACCTATGAAAAGTGACCGTTATAAATACTTAATTGTTTTTTATAGAAAGAATGGCAACAATGGCAAAAAAACGACTAAGCACTTCGACTGACTAACAAAAACACCGCTGTTCGCATATTATTTATTTTTATTTAATTTAAAAGTTTGTTTAACAAAAAAAAATAGTGGCAGCCCTATTAACGAAGTATTTAACTTCTACAGTAATTTAAAAAAAAAATGCTAAGCATCCCACAAACGCGTTTTAAGTACATAGATATACATATTTATTTATGACAAAAGCATTTTTATCTTAAAAACATATGGCAACTCTGCGTTCAAGTGAAGAATTATGCGACTGAAAAAAAAATAAATTATATTATATTACACATACATACATATGTATGTATGTACATACATACATAAGAGCACTTGACCTAAACTGGCTTTACATAACGCTTAAAAAATGTCTATGGCAACCCTGCTGCCAGTACTAGTTTTTTGGTCGCTAATAATAAAAATACTTTATTTTTTTTACGGTTTTGAACAAAATAACTGTCTTAAAAATATTTTTTTCTTACCTCTTTGCCAACAGATTTTATTTTTTTTGGCATACGTATGTAGTACTATATGTACATACATATGTATGTATGTATTTATATGACAAAATATGGCAACACTGTTTAAAACCTTTCAAAATGCCTGATTTTTTTAACAAGTCATGCATCGCTTTACAAGAAAAATCAGTTTGCTTCTACACTATAGCATTATTACACATATTATATCCATAAAAAGTGCTTTTTTTGTGAGAATAAGAGTTGCCACTTTTTTAAAAAATTCTTAATTTCAATATTTAAAAAGAACATTTATTTATTGCTTTATATTCGGTAACGGTATGCCAATATTTTTTGTAACAGCATTGTTTTTTTGGTTTTTATAAAGAAAAGATGGCAATATTGTCACAAATAATGTTCAATAATTTTGACTTTGTAAGTAAAATGCAATTAAAAGAGGTACATTTTTCGATTTTAAATTCGTACATTTATATATACAAATGTTCTTATATATTTGCGTATGTTAACTATGAACTTAGTGGCAACTCTTTTTAGCATATTTAGAAATTTAGATTTTTTGACTACATTTTCTTTGCTTATATACAAACAATTTTATGATTATATAACTATTTAATTGAAAATATAACTTAAATGTACTTTAAAAAGAAAAAGTTGCACAAATATGGCAACATTGTTTCATTTTAAGTATATAAAACTCAATTGAAAGTTTTTAAATAGATTTTATTTGGTTTATGTTACGTTAAGTAACGTAAAAACTGTACACTATAAACACTTTTACTGAAATACTGAAATCATAATGGCAACTCTATTTTAAGATTTCTGTACTTTCGTGAAGTTTTTCTTGTCTCGATTCGAATATTACTTTAAATATTAATTAGAGAAAATTTATTATTTTTCATTCAAGTACAAGTGTATATGCAAAGAGTAAACTTAGTGGCAACCCTTTTTCAGCACATGTAAAAAATTTAGAGGTTTTTACGTCAACTTCCGATTTTAAAATACGAATATTCTTTTATATTTACATATGTATGTATGTATGTATTTAAAAGCATATATGATTTAAATGCTCTCAATCAAAGTGTTGAACGAATATGGCAACATTATTTCATGTTTATATGTATTAAAGTTCAACTCAATATTTTTATTGGATTTCAATTCGTTTCTAACGCGTAATATATCGCAAAAACGAGCTTTTAAAGTAGAATAAACACTATTTACTCAATTTGTGAAATCACTGTGGCAACTCCATTTTATACTTTTAAAATTTTTAAAAAAATTATTCGACAAATTTTTGCTTTGATTTTGTAATTTCTTTAAATATCAGTTTGAGAAGAATTATTATTTTTAATTTTATGTTGTGAGAAGTGGCAACCCTACTGAAAAAATCAAAATCTGTAATACGAAATAAAATTAGGCAATATTCAACAATTTTTACTACAAAAACTTCACATATCAATATGGCTTAACACTTTTCAGCACAATTAATAAAATCACTCTGGCAACTCTTTTTGTACTTTTCACATTTATAAAGAAATTATTTGCTCTGATTTTATAATTTCGTTAAATATTTGTTTAATACAATTTTTTATTTTAAATTTTTGGTTGTGAGAAGTGGCAACTCTGCTTAGAAAAAATTTATAATACGCGATCATAAATATAAATTCAGGCTATATACAGTTATTGTTTCCATAAAATTTTATTGAATTTGTTAAATCAGTATGGCAACTCTGGTTTAATTTTTTATATTTTTATTTTGTATTTTTACTTTTCACATTAATAACGCAATCATTTAACAAATCTGTGCTTCGATTTTATAATTTCCTTAAATATTTGTTTAATAATTTTTTTAAAAGTGGCAACACTGTTGAGAAAAAAATTAAAGTCTTTAATACGCGGTCACAAATATAAATTTAAGCTATATATAATTAATATCTCCTTAAAAATTTTACTGAGTAAATTCAAACGCTATGGCAACTCTAGTTAAATTTTTTTATATTTTTATTTTATAGTTCTTTTAGGATCTGATTATTACTTTAAATATCAGTTGCAGAACAATAATTTTATTATTTTAACCTTTTTTGAAAATTGGCAACTCTCTTCCGAAAGTTCAAAACCTAAGTTACGCGATCATAATACTTGTATATAAAATTAGGCAATATGAAAACAATTTTCTACAAAATGTTTTTCATATTTTATTTCTGTATATACATATGTATGTACATATTTACTTAGGTAGATATGTATGTATACCATATACATATTTATGTATCAATATATACTTATGAATGTACAGTTACATAACAATCGCGTTTCATAAATCTCTCAACCCAAATCCCGCACCCTTCATACTGTTTCTAAACCTTACTTTTATATTTACTCTACTTTCCTTTATTCGTTGCCTAGTTTTAGGCGTGAAAACGATGTGCTGCGTTTTATTTCAGGATTTAAATTTGTAATAGCCTTCGAAGATGCCATTTGTGATGATTATATAACAGCTGCATACTGGCAGGCACTAATAGTGGGTGCCATACCCATATACTTTGGCTCGCCTACAATACGGGTAAGTACAGGGTTACCTGTTAAGTAGTAGTTATGAAATATTAAATATTAACTCTGCCTCTTTCTTTAGGACTGGGAACCGCACAATCACTCCGCTATCTACGCTTCAGACTTTGAGAGTCCCGCAGCTTTAGCCGAACTTGTCTACGAACTGGTTGATAATGAGACGGCTTTTCTCGAGTATTTGCAACATAAATTTAATACCGAGGAGCCAATAACAAATAAGCGCTTACTTAAAGCCTTGCTTTGGCACTTTAATTTGTCGAAAAAAGCTGAGAATTTCGAAAAATTCGAAAAAGAAATGTGTACCGAGATCAATAGTCGGAGAGAGAAGCCTGTTTCGAAAATTGCAAATCAGACGCACTTCAGTTGTCCTCTGCCACAATGCTTGCCCGCAACACGGAAGAATTACACAAAACACGCGCAACAGTGGAAAGTTAATTTTACTGTTAGCCAGCGTATTGTACGCCTGTTGGATATACTTTTGCAGCGGAATGCGCCTTATGCGCCGAAATATTTTACTCAGAAGGTGAAGCAGCTGGTTGGTTGGGACAATCTGTGATGATTGGTAACATCAGGGTTGCACGCAGGTGTCGGAGCGGTTTATTGTAACCATTAAATAAAGATATAGATATATATATTTTTGGAAAATAGTTCTCGTCATTCGCTGGCTGCTTGTTTGCCCGGTCACAGCGGAATCGTTAAAAGCGATGAGCTTGATAGAGATGACATCCTTACCCTAATTTCATCTGATTGGAGGAATTTCCAAATTCCGCTGCGTTCTTGCGTTTTAGCGCTGTACCATGTTAGCCCGGCTAGCGCTAATTAACAACCAGAACTTGTGCGACTGCGAGATCTTTCTGGTCCAGAGAAAAGATTAATAGCTTTTCAAATGAGATCCAACGACCTAGGTTAACCTTCTTCCAATTGTATTTTTCGTTCGATCTACTATGAAAACAGCGAATATATCTTCTCTTAATCTTTGCTCAGGTGTCGTTCCTTTGATCTGAATAGTTCGACATCAAATTATTCAATTATAGGGAAAACCCGCCAAAATCCAGCTATCTCTCAGCACCGAAATCCCAGAACATTATATTTTGCAGGAATTACAAACAGCAACAGAGCTTGCTTTTCTTTCTAGACATGAGTTATAGATTATATTCTGCTTTAGCAGAAGTTAAGTTATCAGTTGAACAGTCTCTAAATGTTAAGAGAAACAGAGAGCCATAACATTATTATTCTACAAGATGCTATGCAGATACACTTTATAAGCCTTCTTCGGGTCATCATAACTTTTGTGCATCTTCCATAGAAGTGCCCATACTTTGTTATGATCAAGTAATATAAGACAAGCAATTACATGTGAATAAATGATATCTCGTGAGATTCGAAAGCTCTAATACTACTTAAGTGACTCTATAGCTTTAGATATGCAAAGTGCCCACTTACAGCTTATGTGAAAGCTTCCTCACTTCAGAGCGAGAGAGAAAAGGCAGAGAGCTCTCGTTGTAAAAGCTGTACATTTAAATTTAAGCTTTCCATCTTCTAGCAAAGATTTAAAAAAAAAAACAACATTAATCTTAAAGCTTTCCCACATCAAAGGTGATATAGCTTTTGCTGAAAAAGCTTCAGCTTCATCGTCTAGTTTTAGCTCTTAAACGAAGACACTCTATGTGAACTATACTTAATTATACTACGACAGGTTAAGAAGATATTTGATATACGATTTGTCTGCTCAGGGATGACCCATTAGTTCATAAAAGCTTGTTAAATCAAGCTCTCTATACATAGTCGTTAGATAATTGATTAAGGGTTCATTGTTTTTCATGACCTTTCTATGTAGTAGTCAAGCAAAGTAGCTTTAGGTAGCATATTTTCGGGTTTTCGAAAGCCCAATCCCAATAGAGAGAGAAAGCTTTCACAGGGCAAAACTATACATTAAACTTATATCTTTCCGAAAGCTTTGAAAAAAATCTCTTTAAGCTATTTCACATCAGAGATAGAGGTTTTGTTCGAAAAAGCTCCAGCTTAATCTTTCTATTTCAGCAGTTTTTAATTCGCTGCTGCACTTCTCGTCCATATTATGAGATTGTAAAAACTAACTTCTTAAGCTCTTTAAAAATTTATGTAATAAAACGTGAAATTTTCAAATTATTTTTTATTGAATAAAAAACAGTTACAATCGTTGTCATGAAAACTATCTTACTGTTATAATATATATTAAATATGTATGTCTATGTATATAATCCACATTCCGCGGATTTTTGCATTAAATAACGAATATATTAACGAAAATTCATTATCCTAATTAATCACAGTTATTATTGAAAGCCTTTGTACTTAAAAATTAAAAGCTTGATCCGCGCCGATCAGCCAAATATATTAATAACGAACTATACTAACGATCACTATCATTATGAGTTTAGTGGATACCCACGATGGCGGCTAAGCGACTCCAGTGTAAAGCGCATAAAACCAATAGCGCAGAGAGCACGCTATAACCCTGAGCGCTCAGCGCCACAGCGCCACCAGTGCTTGGTGTAGTCATGGGAGCGCTTGTAGCCGTATTGTCGTTCTTATCTTCGCCGTTGTCTTCTTCAATCTCGTCTTCGCCGTCCTTCGGCATATAATCGTGGCAAGTAGGGAAATTCTTTGGTGCTGACTTCATTTGATCATTGTCTCCAACTTTGATAATAAGCGCCATGCCAATTTCCGCATGAAATTCGATATGGCAATGGAAGAGCCAAAAGCCGGGATTATAAGCCTCGAAGCGTAAAATGGTATAACCGCCATCTGGTATGGTCACGGTGTCCTTGATCGGTGGTCTATCGAGATTGCGTTTGAGCAAATTGTAGCGATCGAGTTGCTTCACCTATTGGAAAGAGAGAGAGTGAAACATTATTATAAGAGAGCGTGAGATCGGGTGTTAGCAGATTCACTTACCATTTCAATAGTGACATTGGAGCCCAAACGTTCTAGGCCGACCACACGAAAAGCATTGCCATGCAAATGGAAGGGATGATTTGCATCGAACGTGAAACCTTCATCGACCACGATCAGCTCGACGACGGAGTTTAACGGCACTTGTAGCACATGATGACAATCACAGAAATCTTTTCTACAATCAATGCCTTGCTGCGCCAGACTTGTGTCATTACAGAAGAGCGAATCATCGACATTATTGCGTTCAGCCATCAAAGCCATCGGTGGCATCTTCAGTGAAATGTGATTCAATTGTGGTGTGTATAACTTGTTGGTCTTACCCAAGCTATCGTTGAAACCGTAGTAATCACCAGGATGGAAAACTGGGTTGTCCTTGGCATAGAAATCGTAGTAGACGAAAAATTTATAATCCGCCACGGGCTTGAGCGCATCACGATCCACACCCGGTACTGTATCGTAAATTGGAAGCGCTGTCATTTCTGCGGCAGTCAACGAATCCGGATGTCCCGAGCCGCGATTCATCGCATTTAGCTCGATGCCGTCAGCTTTGTGTTGCCAACCCAGTACGCCGTTTGGCTCTGTCTCACCTGCGCCCTCATAACGCAATATACCCACTTGAAAAGCGGATGTAAATTGATCGCTGCAATCCATTAGACCCTTGAAACGTATCCAATAGTTGCCGATGGACTGATTTGCATTCAATACGAAGTCGAAACGTTCGCCGGCATAGGTGACTATGGCGCCCACCTCGAGTGGCTCGAAATCATAGCCATCTGAGTGTATAGCTAAGAGTGTGTGATTGTCAATGGACAAAGCGATGGGACAGTTGAGGAACTCGGCGTTGATAATACGGAAGCGATAACGGAAACCGCGTCGTACATGGAAGATTTGTAGTGGCATTTGATGCAATTGGATGTCGTCCACAGCGCGTTTCGTGCGCTGCACGTTGGTGGGTTGCGCTGTGAGGTCAAACTCCACTTCCGGTTCGGAGTCACTACGGTCCGATTGCGGTGGCTGCTGTGCCACATGCGTTAGACGTGAGATCTCATTAATATTGCGCAGACGCATGTTGTCGCGGCTGGTATCGTTGGGCGGATGTAGAAGCTCTATTTGGGAAGGTGTCAAATCGTACTGATCTGCGACCTCGGATTGATTGAGTACAAAGGTTAATGGTGTGGTGCTTGTTGTTGGTGTGGTTGTAGTAGTAGTTGTAGTCGTAGTTGGCTTTGGTGTTACTGTTTTGTCTTCCTGAATATTTGGCTTGTCAACTGCACCCGCACGCGCCTCCTTCTTAGCTTGATCCCAAATCGCATAGTAGAAGCGACCGCGTCCATTCACCAGCAAATTAACCGGCTTATTGTCGCCGCGTGAGTGGTGATGCGACGAAAATATGCTAACACCGGGCGTATGCACCCAATCCTGCAAGATCATCTTGTGCTCGGACAAGTCGAAATCATAGAGATGCGCATGCGCCTCCATGGCGCGCGGACGACGTACAATAAGCGCGCCAAAGACGCCATCACCACGCTGCATGCCGGTGTGCGAATGCCAGAAGTGTGTGCCGGAATTTTCCGCACGAAAGCGATAACGGAATGTTGAATGCGGCGAGATGGGACACTGTGAGATATGCGGCACGCCATCCATATATGGGAAGTTGCGTTGATGCATCCCATGCCAGTGTATGGTGGTGCTGTCACCCAATAGGTGATTATGCACATCGACCACAATCATATCACCCTCGCACACCTCAATCGATGGACCCGGCATCATGCGATTCACGACCATAACGCTGCGTTCGATACCATCGCCGAGCACACAATGCGGTCGCTCACAATCTGTGCCATTTTGTGGACAGCCATAGCAAGCCTTCGACATAGTCTCATACCATTCGACCACAAAATTGTAACGGCAGGTCATCGGGTCGCCATTTGGTTGACATTCGCGTGCGCACGGATGATTGCGATTGAATTCTTCCGTCCAAATATCACCGTTCTGCTCACGCATTTCAGTCGAGCGCACCATCGGAGTTTCGCTGCCGCGGCATTGCTGACAGCAGTCCTTCACATACACCTGCTCACGTGGACAATCCAGCGGCAGTGGCGCACAAGTCTTCTCGAACACATTAATCATTGGTGTGACAACGGAGCGTTCGGGTAGCGGTGCGCATTCGTACATGGTGCAACCATCCGGACTATGCCAAGTCTGTCCCAAATCGTAGACGGTGTCGTTGAAGCGGCACTTGGTGCGCACGCATTCGCCGCAGCAGCTGCCGGGTTGTGGGCGTAACTCCGAATCCTGTTGAGAAAGAGAGAGAGAGAGAGAATTGGTTGGTAGTAAAGCAGCATGATTTCTGTTTGATTTATACAAAATTTGGTCAATACGAGTACATACCACATCGCAATAGAATTGCCCACAATCCACATTTGTAACTGTCTCTCGCGGTGCGCCGTTTTCATCTTGTTCGCAGGTATGTATGTTGCATGCGTCTTGCGAGGAAACCCAAACTGCGCCAATTTCTCGCGTCTCCGGTTTGTCGTCTATAACTACAGAGCAGACAGAGGGCGCTGAAAGTACAAAATAAAAAAAGTTTTGAAATGAAGATGGATTGAAATATATTTGGTAATTTGGAAAACCGAGCTTTGAAGTCAGAATATAAATGAATTCGGAAATTAGACTGTCGTTTATATTTAAGCCTGTTTAACAACTCGATATGACCAGTGAAGAAGATCACAAAATCTTAGTAAATCTCATTGATCATAAAACCACTCATACTTATTTTAAATATCAGAAAACAAAGGTTCTAGCCTAACACTCCCTTTAATTTGAGATAATCCTACTTGAATCACTGGTCTTCTGTCATTTTTAACCATGTTCGCCGACTAAAAGAACCGATTTAAGCTGATTAACTTTGTAGAATTCCTTTTTGATTCGCAGACCTTGATCTTCCGTCATTTCGAAGTATATTCGTCGTTTAACCAAGCCATTTTAAGCAGGGATTGAATAAGCTATCCATACCTTTGCAGTCGAAAATATTTCTAGAACTATCAGCTCTTGACGTATCAAACACCTTTATCGGTTTCGAGGTTGTCATTGTACTTTTGGACTACCCAAAATAGGTTGGGTTTTCAGAAGGGTTGCCTTAAGTAAAGTAAATATCAATTTATATAGAGTACGATATAAACTTTACTTTATAGAGTTTTATAGGATGGAGTTGACAGGTCGAGAAGACTGCAGGAAATGTCTAGAACAGGGCACCAGAGAAATAGTGGAGCATCTGTACATTTATCCCGCATTGGCAAGACTACGCAGTAAACATCCGGGGTCCCCAAGGCGTGATACAATGTAAGAGGTATCGATAATGAGGCCACAGAGTCTGTTAAAATTCGCGTCAAGCGCAGGCATCTAAACGATGACTACTCTTGGACTTAGAAACTGAACTCCACCTGGGATCGCAAAGGACCAAACTGGTATATGCGCGGCTTATTGGCCTACCAGATTAACCTAAACTTCTATGATTTATATAGCATATGTAGGTCTTTCCAAAAACCTGTATGCTGGACCTTTGTGGTATATCAAAAAAGGTAGAGCATAGTAAAAACGGTTGACTTAAGCATAGTAAAGACCTAGTTAGGTATGTAGAGTAGGGTATAAATATTACTTTACGTGTTGTTTAAGTATTTTAATTCAGATCATATATATAGAACAGCAGCTTTGATAAGATCGTGACTATGGAAATTCTTTGTATAGTGTTCATTTTCAGATATCAGGAAATTCAGATGACTCTCTGTCATGCTGTGTCGAAAACTGTAAAGAATAAAAAAATCAGTATCGGGTAAAATATCCGCTTTCGAATTGAGCATATTGCCAAAAATACATATGAGCCTAAGCTGGAAGAGGTAGTCTAAGTTGGATCCATATCAATTATATAAAAACTGCTGCTCTCTGTCATGCTGTATCTGCTAAGCAATGCGACAGTTTGGAGCGACGAAACTCAGTTCATTTTGAGACAAGAACGCGTGGATCAGTTGAAAATTTGCCAAAAATGTCGAGTCATGCTTGAGTTATTTCCGGGACTACCTATATATAAAGAGGGGGAAAACTGAAAACTTCTCAATGCAAGTAATTTCTAAAGTGTGCTCAGCTTGCAACTTTGTCAAAGTTATGCAAATATCAAAAGTAGTTAAAAGGCAATTTCGTGTTGTTGAATAAATCATTTGTCATTTTCATAACGCCAGGCTTGAAGATGTAATAGGCGTTTTCTGCTTCAAGCGCAAAAATCACTACTTCGCTTAAACGTTGGTGTAACTCGTCAACGTCGCCGTCGTGACGACTTCGATACGCTCACCTGTTCATAGTGATAATTTGCTTGCCAGCTGTTACACAAAAAATCGTGATATTTGAATGATTTCATTTCATTTTTCATAGAAAAAATATTTGTTTAATATATTTTTTTTCTATTGAAAATTAATTTATTATTAAAAATTAGTGCTGAAATTATATTTTGTTTGTATAAAATGTCATTACTGTTTATTGGCGCATACAATTAACTGATGCATGGCTTGCTTTCATTCGTTTGAGCGAACTAGTTGGGCAGTCTACTTCGTGCTTAAGTACGGGAATCGTGATTCTTTCCCGTTCATTTAAAGAAACAAATTAAAATAACCAGCAAAAATGCAAATTCGCCAAACCTTTTGAAATTATTTTTAATAAATATAAATAATAAAAAAAATTAAATTATATTAAAATGTATTCCACCCTTTATTGCCGGCTAACTTGAAATAGAAAGCCCAAACGGGTGTAAAATACAATTTAAGCCACATGTGACACGCCGGTCACGATCGATTTGAATATTTGGCATATCATCAAACTGCATTTAAGCGCAATAAATAATAAAGACAGTCACAACACACGAAAACAGGTAATTGAATAGGGCAATTGGAGAGGTAAATGTAATAATAATGTAAAAAAAAATTAAAAAATATCGAAGTTATTATAAAAAAATAAACATTAAAATAATAAAGTAAAAAAAACGTAAATAACAAAAATTTAACAAATAGTAATAATACTTCGGCAAATCAAAAAATATAATATACAATTATTATAAGAAATAATAAAATACAAAAATTATGAAAAAAAAATTTTATTTACATTTTATTTACAAAATAATAAATAATTAGTTAAAAAAGTAAAAAATAACAAATTTTTTGAAAATTAAAAACTTTACAAAATAATTAAATGAAAACGAAAATAACTACAAAAGAATAAAACAAAATTACTAAAAGTAACAGAACCAATTTCACATAAAAAAAATATTGAAAAAACTTTTAAAAATTATCAAAACTTAAAAAAAAATTTAGTAAAAATTAAATTAAAATAAAAAATTATAAACAAAATTTAAAAATATAAAAAAATGTAAAATATTAATTGAAAAAATTACGTTAAAATTAATTATTAAAAATTTTATTTATTAAAGTTTTAAAATTAATCAAAATTTAAAAATTTAACAAAAATTAAATTAAAAAAAAAAAAAATTACAAAAAATAATTAAAGAAATTTAATTAGTGAAAATTACATAATTAAAATAAACTAGAAAGATTTAAAAATAAATTTCGAAAACCTTATAAAGAACAATTAAATTAAAAATTGTTGACCGTATATTAAAAATTAAAACAATTAGAGAATTAACTAAAAATTAATTTCGTATATAATTAAAAATATATTTTTTTAATTAATTACTTTATTAGTTAATGTTTTAAAAATAACAAAAAATTTTAAAAATTGTAAGTAAAAGTTAAGTTAGTAGTAAATACGTATATTAAATACATAAAACATTTTTAATATATAAAAAAAAATAAATTGAAAATTAAAATGTAGAAAAAATTACATTAAAATTAATTAATTAAAGAAATTTAAATAATAAAAATTACAAAATTAAAAAAATTACATAGATTTAAAATTAAATATCGAAAAAATTATATAGAATATATATGAAAATAAAATTGTACGTGTAATAAAAAATAAAAAAAATTAAAGCGTTAATTAAAAAATATTTTTTTTATTATTAATTATATTAGATATATAAATTAAGATCAATGATAACTGTTTAACAAAATTATAAAAATAAATGATATTAAAATTATTGACAAAAGTGTAAATAATATTGAAAAATTCAAAATTTACAAAAATATAAACTTTTAATTAGACTTGAAAAATATAGAAAACTTATAATAATTGAACCAGAAAATAGAAAAACACAAAAATATTCTTTGAAAAAAAGAAATTATGGCAAATAAAATTAAAATTATTTAATTAATTTAATTAATTAAAAAGTGTAAATTCCATAATTTTTTTAAAATTACGTAATTAAATTTAAGTGAACGTTAAAAAATATATAATATTAATGTTAATTAAAACTTTTAACTAAATTCTAAAAACTATAAAAAAGCGATATTAAAATTACAAAAAAAAGTTTAAAAAAATTGAAACATTTTGTTTAATGACTTAATCTTTTAATTAGACTGAAGAATATGTAAGAAATTATTAAAAATAATTAAATTAAAATTTTTAAAAACATTAAAATTATGAAATTAAAATTTAAATTATTAAAATATGTTTATATTATATTAATATTATTTATAACTTTTAATTATATTCTAAAAATTATAAAAAAAATATATGAAAAAACGATATTAAAATTAAAAAAAAGCTTTAAAAAATATTGAAACATTTTCTTTAATGACTTAGTCTTTTAATTAGACTTAAAAATACATAGAAAATTATTAAAAATAATGAAATTAAAATTTTTAAAAATATTACATTGGTAAAATTTAAAAAAAAAAATATTTTATAAGCAAATTTTGTATTTTTGGTTTTTTTTTAAGTAAAATAAAATTAGTTTTAGTATTTTATAAAAATTAATTAAAACATTTAAATTAAGCACTAAACATTTAACAAAAGTTATAAAAAAAAATTATTAAAATTTAAAAATATTGAAAAAGTTACTAAAAATTTTAATTAGAATAAAATAAATTAGAAACTATAATACATGTATATGAAAATTAAAAAAAATTATTTTGACAAAAATTTAAATTTAAATAATTTTTTTAATATTATAATAAAATTTTTGAAAATGAAAAGGTTAAAAAGGCTAAAATATTTTTTTTTTTTATAATTGAAAAACTTCGACTGCAATAAATTACTAAAACGAACATAATTCACTAATAGTCACTCCAAACAACACTTAATTTTATTATTAAATTAATTTGCTTAACTGAAGTGGTTGGGGTCATAAATCTTCCACTGCTTTGCGCCATTTATGGGACGTACGGCGGGTTATTCTTTGTTGCGCAAACAATTGGACGACTAAATACGACTAAACGGAACTTCTATGTATGCGCGCGGCGCTGCAAGAGAGGTGATTAACACAGAATGCAAAAACAGAACACTGAAATGTAGCAAAACCTATGAGCAAGTCAACTGTATATCAGCTAGGTGATTTAAGTGACGGCGCGCACGTAGCCAGCACCACCACTTTGGGGGCTTCTGACGTCAGCGCCAAACAGTGCATGTAAATAATAAGCATACATGCTCCCGGAACTGTCTACATGTGCTCGTCAAACGGACTTTCGCTCGACTGATGACTACCCCGAAACGGGTTTTCCTGCGCGGCTAAGCGTCGGCGCGCAGCTGTTCAAGCTTGATTGGCTTCAACAAAAGCATTTCACGCTACACTTCCACCCTCCGCGGGGTCGAATTGTCTGCGGTGCACGCTTAATGAAGCTATCAACGCTAATGTGTATTGTAGTTAATATCGTGAACTTGTTGCGGCTGCAAATTAACAGCATCGGCACTTAGCGCATGCGCCGCTCTCGTTAACGCTTTTGTGGGCGGTTAAATGCGCCAGCAGTTTGACGGTGTTTAATGGCTTTAATTTAATTAAAGACTCATTAGCTAATAGGATGTGTATAGTTGTATGTATGTATGTATGCTTGACGTGCAGTTCAAGGCGTTTGGACTGGTTCATCGATGCTGCCACGTGCAGCATGCGCTCATACGTGTACATTTTAGCCATAAAAATGCTAAAGTTAGCAACAAAAATTGCATAAAAATCTCAACGTGATCTCTGCCACTTGCCAATTTCCAGATTGAATTGGGTTTTTCATTTGTGTTATAAAATAAATCATTGATCACCCGCAGGCGGATTCACATTAAATGAATTTCTAATTTTTTGCATAGATAACGTGTAGGATAGTAAAGTTCGAAACGATCGAAGCAGAATAAGAATTAAGTTGGATTGAAAGAGCATATGGAAAACAGCTATACGCAGTGATCACATATACCTATTCTTTTCGTTATTCATACAATTGGAATTCGCTTTAACAGCACTTTAGAATTTGACGAAACGAACGCGCTACTCGCTTAATAATATACAGTGTCGAATAAAACATATTGGACTCATACCTATGCGTTACATTATCATCTCTTATGCTCGCAATTATCATTTTAAATACAAACAAATCACTCTCATTTGAAGAATAACTATTTATTTAATGAAAACTTACAAAATTTTACAAATTATTTGACTCCATGCCATTTTATACGAAAAAAATTAAACATGTTCAATATTCAGTGCGACAAAACATATTGGAATAATGATTGTTATATAATATTCTATAGCATAATCATTATTTTTAATGGCTTCACTGCATCTATTTGGCATGAAAGCTATAAGATTGTCAATAGCTTCAATAACCAAGCTTGTTTTGCAGCCTCGAACATTTTTTTTATCCCCATTCACTCTTTCTCTGTCCATCCTTCTATTTTATTATATATATTATATCCCAAAGATCTCAATAGGGTTGAGATCCGACGATTGAGCTGGCCACTTTAACATTAATATTTTGATCAATGACCCAATTTGCCACTGCTTTCGACCTCTGCTTTAGGTCGTTGTCGTGTTGAAACCCATGAAAGTGCCACATTCCACTCGGCATGGGAAAGCATCACGTTCTCAATGATGTTTTTGTATATGATCCTTAATGTCATTGATTCAATAAAGCGGTCCAACACCAAACTTAGAAAAACATCGCCATACATAATGCCACCTCCAACATGCTTAACCGTACCTTGACAGTATCGGGGATCTAACCTGTTATTTTTGGTTGGCGAACTCTTCTCATTCCGACTGAATATATTTCAAATTTAATTTTGATTCATCAGAGAAAAGTATTGTTTTCCATCGTTTCACTGACCAATTGATGTGTTCCCGAGCAAATTGTAATCGGTTTAGTCGATTTTTTTCTTGATAAAGAGGCTGTTTAGCTGTCTTATAATTTGTTAGTCTACCTGCACACGCTATTCGTTGTACAGTACGGCTGCTAACTTTCAAATTTAAGGCTTTAACCACGCTCGCGATCGCTACCGCTACTTATATGGAAACTTATTTAATTCTCAAAGTAATTTTGAATCATCATGTCGTGTTGTAGCATTAGGTCGTCCTCCAAAATGGTGAGCTTCCACGGATCTACTGTCCCTAAATTTATTTGAAATAAAGCTCGCTGTTGAATTATTGATATAAATTTTTTTACAAATGTTTTTTTCTTTTTTGATAATCCTTTCTTGTGGGATTTAATAATTAATTGTTTAAATTGAATTGAATGTTTGTTTCCAGCGATGGCCGCTTATGTTATTAATTTCTTCATAATTAGTAAAATTTAAATCGCGTCACGGCTTTTTATGTAAGACACTTGATTAAATAATATGTTTTGTCGCAGTCAATATTGGAAAAATATTTAGCTGAGACTTTAAAGATATAATATATGTATATTTACATTTTTTTGACATTTTTGTTCAAACAAATAAAATATTTCTTTTGATCAGCAAAATACCTTTAAAGAAAATATTTTCGAGACAGAACAAGCTGTATTTCTATTTTATAAAATTGATCTCTAATACTTCTTTCATTGAAAATGTAAATGTTTGATTTATTAGTTGAGCTTCTCGACGACGGCATCCGTCCCTGACCACAAACGGCTGCTATTTAGCCATTATTAGTCGCAAATTTCCATCATTAACAATATGGAATCACTTTAGGTTTAACGCGGACATAAAAGGTAAAGAGATACGAAAAACATTTTTTCGTTTTACTATACGAACAACTTTCTAAAATTCTCAAAAATTTTAAGAAAAGTACCCCTACGTTCATAGTATTTTATAATAATATTATACTGTCAAAATTTTTCCAAATTTTGGGTATTTGCTCGAGAGATGTAACAACAGATGCTTGCTGACGGGCGGAATATGACATATTGCAGCTCAGGAGCTACTCCGTCAATGTCAACCAAATTCAGTATATAGCACTATTATTGTTGTCTAATGTTTCATTCAGAAAATAGAACCACAGGTACCACAGGTAGGTGTGATCTACTTCTCATATATCGAAATTTGAAATTCGTTCTGATTACTTCCTTTTATAGCCTACATATAAATCGAGAGCTAACACCGTTTTAGATCTATCGGGAACGCTGCATCGACTCTAGTTTCACGCTACCAGATCACTGTAGCGTCCTTCAGGCGTCCGTGGCTGCCGTCAAGGTAGCGGTAGATTTACTGCTCCGAAGCGCACCCTCCTTGAGAATGGTGTGCATTCACTCCGAAAGTCAAGCCGCTATACTGGCTGTTAGCTCGCTGACTGTGGAGTGCATGACCTCATTAGCAATAGCTTCAAGCTTTTTCCATATTAGTTTTCCGGAGTCGCCGGAAACTGTAAAGCAGATGACCATCCTAAGGAAGGATTCCTTATTCCAATTTCATACGATTGAATGCGAGTCGGTTGTTCGATGTTCCCTTGCACTCTAGCGCTCAAGCGCTGGACCTATGGATGTCTAGTGAACTTGGCTGTCTCACTTCTAGAAATTGTAATCGGATCATAACGCTTCAAGCCCCAAATACCGAATATATGATATAAGCCCCAGTGCACGTGTTTGGCTTCTTAGCAAAAATGCAGCCACCAAGATCGTGTGATCTTTTCCAGTGGAGATATGTAAAGTCTAAAGTTCATGCGGATAATCCCGCTTCAGGCGTTTGAGCAAAACATCATGCTTATCAATCGCCAGTTACCAGTCGAAATGCTCGAATGAAGCTTCGAATATTGGATTCAACGGATGGACCAACTGAGTTGAAAGTGATAATATTCAAAAAAAAAAAAATCCAAAGAATGTCCTATGAGATGATAATAAACATTCCTGATTGAATTTGAAGTTTTTGTGTTTTTTCTTTAAAAAAAAGTTGGAAACCTCGAATGGATCACCTTTTACTTCTGCTTTCTTATGTAAATTCTTTAGAAAATTGTATTAAAAGGATTGCCATATGCATAAAAAATATCCAAAAAAGAACATTTTATAATTTATTGTCGGTATAATTGAAAATAATTGCACTTTCCGAGCTTACTCTAATTTTAGAATTTTTTAGTTAATATTTTATGACTTCATTAAATTGTCTTTGAGACTTAAAAATGACTCTTAATGGCTTTATATACATGAATTTTAAGTTCATGAAAGCCAACAAAAAAGTTCAAAGCAATTATTCGCATTTAACTGCCACTTATCTTCATCTGTTTTGTTTTGGTTGTAAGTTATACTTGGTTCGCCTGCGTTTTGTGCATATTAACTATGTATTTAATTTACAAAATTATCACTTTTTTGCATTCTTCGCCAAAGTACTAAAGCGTACACACGTCTAAATTTATGTGTTTACTAATATGCATACATACATATACACATATGTACTTACACATATACATACACTATATGTGTGTTGAATGCCTCGTAAATATTCAAGTTTTCACAAGTTCGTTAACGCTGTGAGCAAAAATTTTTGGGCGGCGACTTGTCGTTGCATGGCCTCACAACTGATTACAATCACAGCTGGGGCTTACATATGTCTTCGGCCATTAATCTGTCACACGATCAACGAAGTGCATATAACTTAATATTACCAAATGCAAATAAAACAAGGCAGTAGCAATTTGGACGTGAATCCGAAAATGCAGCAAAAAAGCCACTTAAAATGTGCTGCGTTTACAAAAGAATCACGTGAAACCAGCAGCTGTTTATGTATATATTGGTACATACATATATCCATTATTTCCCCGTTAGCAGTATGAAAGTAAATAAATATTTTACAAATTATCCGCCAGGGGAAACAAAGAACGAGGAAGACCTCCACTCCGTTGGAAAGATGGTGCTAGGTGGAGAAGGCCCTGGCTACTTTTGGAATCTCCAATTGGTGACAAACAACGAAAAAGAAGAACGGCTGGATACAAAAAGAGCTCAAGGTATTCATGCCACACGAGTTAACGCAAAAAATCTTCATATACCGAACTTCTGTCTGTTGATGGAATCACAAGGAAATCGATCCATTTCTGAGACGAATGGTAACTGGTGCTGAAAAGTGAATCACCTAAGCTAACGTTAATGGAAAACGGTCCTGTTCAAATCACTGTTTGTCGGCGCAAGCCGCAGCCAAGCCAAGATTGACTGTCAGAAAGACTTTGTTAGGGGTTTGGTGTGATTGACGGAGAAACATATCCTATGAACTGCTTCTTCACTGCCAACGATTTCCTGTGCTGTCAACAATATGTTCATCTTAAAATAGCAATCTCTCAAAAGATGCCAGCTTTGGGCAATAAAGAAAAAATTGTAATCCATCAGGGCAACGACAGACTATAAAAACGCCAGAAGCTGCGCGAGCTAGGCTGGGGGGTTCTTATGCATCCACCTTATAGTCCGGGCCTCGAACCAAGGGATTCCTACCTGTTCCTGTCTATGGCACTGTTGAAAATTGAATGAAATAGGGATGTCGGGGAAAATTTCTGCCGGGACTGCATTTCTCAGGGGGCCTGGTTTTCTGTAACAACTTTGTGCTAATTTTTTTCTCCAACAATTCTCTACAATTATCTCCGGATCCCTACTGCCCTGGAGAGCGACATAATGAAATTATTTTCAAGTCACCACAAGTGGTCCATCCACCTCTCCTCTTTCTTACTAAATACTCTAGAGAGACTGATGCACTGGTACATAAGAGGGCGCATTCCGAGAGACCATTTATCAGCCTCTCCTCCTTCTTACTAAATACTCTAGAGAGACTGATGGACTGGTATATAAGAGGGCGCATTCCGAGAGACCATTTATCAGGAGCGTAAGATGCCTACTTTAAAGGCGAGTCAGTAGATACTACGCTCCATACTATTGTGTCATTCCCTGTTGGGACCTTCCTTGATATAGAGGGAGCTTTTAATAACGTTCCACCGGAAGCAGTCGTAACTGCTCTGGATGGTCTTGGAGTGGAATCAAACCTCAGAGAAGTCATTGGCAAAACATTAGGTATCTCAACGAAATTGGTTTTCTAGCTCTATGACACTATATTCAAGTCCATTATGTTCTATGGAGTCTTTATGTGATGGAGGGCTTTAGAAAGGACCATACTCGCAAAGAATCTCAAGAGCGTTCAACGGCCGGCGCTCATTAGCATGTGTGGTGCACTAAGGACCACTCCAACCATGGCACTTAATGCCTTCCTGCACATATTGCCAGAAGGCGTTTGGATGAGAAAGTTGCCATCAGATTCAGAGTCCGGGTTCCTAAAAGAACACGGGTCTGAACACTTGAAAATCCTCACTCACTTTGACTGCATACCGGTGCTGGTTCCCTGCCGTTTTGTGGCTTGGGTTATTGCGCATACCGGCCGGACGCGCACTACAATGTATTGAAAGACAATTAAATGAGGGTCAGCAAAAATACTACAGCAACAACAACATGCCGACAATCAGCGGCCACAGCTGGTAGATACGGCTATCGCTAGCATTACAAGGTGCTAAAAAGTATTGTACATAGTTGCATGTATGCATATCGATATGTCGAAATGGCTGCCTGCATGTGCAAATACACCTGTAATTGCTCGCTGCAATAGCACATTGTTGTTTTTGTTTACATTATATTTTATAGTCCCTCATATGTCCATTATTTGTGAATAATACTGCAAAATATTTATGCCGCCCACACAATGCGGCTCAATGATTGCTGATTTTTTCGTTGTCAATGTTTTTATTTACCGCTTCCCTTAGCACAAATATGCATATAAATATGCAGAGAATTGTAAATATATAGATACAATTATATATTTGCTTAGTACGTGCCTCTGGCAACGCCGAGAAGTACATTTCTGGCTGCTCGCTTGCGATTTTTGGGTATTTCTGCCTTTTTTGGTTGCCATACGTCATTTTTGTTGTTGGTTATGCATGTATATTTGTTTGTGTATGTGTGTGTATGTACAGTTATTGCGAACATGGCAATTATGTTTTTTATGCATTTCACAGCCACTTTGCGTGCATAACCTACATAATTGGCTGTGCGGATGAGCTGCGCGAAGGGCAAAATTTGCGCATAGGGTGGAGCGTGCTGCCACACTATAACACTTTTCGATTGTGCAGCGCATACCAACCTGCCTCATACATATTTACAAATTTATTATTAAATCATTATATTTGCCATCACTTAAATTTATGTCTGTTTGTATGCATGTATGTAGTTGTCTACGCTAACCTTCATTGTTGCTGTTGTCAGCCGTCAACAGTCAGCAGATGGCGCTTGCATAAGCGTCTACCTTAACTCTAAGTATGTACATACATATGAATATATGTAACGCTGTGTGTTTGCTCTAACAGCCGGGCTTTAATTGAAGGTGTCGCGTTGCTTAGACACGAGACTGACTGGCAATTCAGAGTGATTGCAAGAAGCTCATATTGATTTATGTATTTAATATGGGTATGAGAATATGTAACTGCTTATAATTGCTGAAAAATATGTAGATTTGTAGTGGGGTGGTTAAAAAATCTTCAATTTTTTACAATATGCTCTGAAAATTTCTGTGCTAGAAACCTGACAAATTGTTTCCAATATTAGTTTAGGTTAGGTTATGCCAATGAGCCACGCATGATCCTTTGCGATACCGTATGGTGTTCAGTTGCTAAGTCTAAGAGGAATAGTCATCATAAATGGTAGGACGCCTGCGCTTGACGTGAATTCTAACAGACTCCTCGGCCTCACTATCTATACAATGTGCCAGATGCTTACAGCATAGTCTTGAGTCCCTCAGTTGTTGAGATATCGATCTAAAATTTTGCAACCGTACTTTTCTTCTTCAGAAATTGCGCATTTGTTGAAACCGCCAATATCGCATCACTATAACATATAGCTGCCATACAAACTGAACAATCAAATTCGAGTATTTGTATGAACAACTCTTTCATTTAACAAGATATCTTTTCAAAAATTGGCAGAAATTTTTATACAAAGTAACGCTATAATGTCCAGAAAATTTGTTGAGATTGAACCATTATACCGTATAGCTGCCATACAAACTTAACGATCAAATTCAAGCTCTTGTATGAAAAACTTTTTTATTTTTCGAGATATCCTCACGAAATTCGACACAGATAATTACCTAAAGCAGTTCTACAATCTCCAAAGAATTTGTTCAGATCATGTCACTATAGCATATAGCTGTCATACAAACGGAACGAACAAATTCAAGCCCTTCTATGAAAAACTTTTTTACTTGATGAGATATTCTCACGAAATTTGGTACGAATTATAATTTAAGGCAAAGCTACAATCACAGAAGAATTTGTGCAGATAAGACTTTTATAGCATATAGCTGCCATACAAACTGACCGACGAAAATCAAGACAATTACATTTTTATACGCTTTTATGCAGCACCTTTCAAGGGTATTATAGCTTTAGTGTCGTCGAAGTTAACATTTTTCTTGTATTCTTTATTATCGACAGGAAAAATTTTTACCTCAGTATCTACCATTAAAAAATGTATTTTCTTGTATATATTTCTAGGAAAGTGAGTGTTATAAAAAAATTGTCTCCTTAAAACTTTTTGTAAACCGCACATTTCAAAATTATCTTTAATATGAAATAATAATAATATTAAAAAAAATCAATTTGCTTTGACCCACCCTAATACGTATGTAAATATGTTTTTCAATCGTTATTCTTATTAGTTTTTATAGCTGTCGTCTTTAGCCGGCGGCTATAAGCTGCGCAAGCAAATATTTATAGGCACGCCAACATATCTATTAGCTGTTGTTGTTGTTCTATTCAACTATGCTAAACAAATTAATTTCGAATTAATTCAATTGTTGTGACCAGCTGTGCTGTGACGGTAGCTTAAAAGGGTTCTCAAGCTGTTCATTGCAGCAGACATACAAAAATAAGTACTAACATACTTACATACATACAGAAAAATAGCAAGAAGATATACATACATACATACAGCGAATATATACAAACATACATACATATATATACAAATATATGTATTTATTACCCGATTTGATACCTTTACTAATTATAACGAATGCTCAGTTCATTTGCAAGTCACTCTATGCATCAATTAATCGAAAGTATCGCTTACATAGGTACATACATACCAACTAATCGGCATGTCTGTCCCTATAAATAGACTGTCTATGGAAATGAAAGTGATTGTAGATGAATAATTTTAATTGTAGGGAGAATGCTTCGGTTGTTAATTGCATTAAATGTCATTATGTTTGCCTGCTAGGGTGACCTATGTAAGAGTGTCGCTCAACAACGGAAGTGCTATACATTCCTAGTTATATACACGATTTTATTTTAGAATTCTAAAATAATTTTATTAAAGAAGTTTCTGATGTTTTGCTTATCTGAACGAATTTTTAAGCAGTGTATCATTTATCTGAAATATTTAGGCGTTAAGGCCTGTAGCTATAACTTTGTATATATTCCCATTATAATGATCTTTCTGCCCATAGTAAATAAATTTGTTTACAATTCAATGCATATTTCAACAGAAATTGACATTTCGCCGCTATTTAGCTTCTTGATTAGATATGCAACACATTTAGGTATTCATTCTCTGCTGCTTTCGGAAATTACAAAAATCGGCCGTAAAGTTTAGCGTCACCTGAAGAGAAGGCTAAACGGCATCATGGAAAGCTTTTATTTACGTCTAAACTACTCTTGAAAGATAGGCAGAGTTCTTGATTGATAGCTAGCCTATTGACCATCAATAGCTACTAAATTCGAGTGAAATTCGAGCTGTTTCAATTGAAATCCCGGCGCAAACGGAATAGTTAGAAAATTTATTTTGCTTTACAACCTTTTTTATGTTCATGTGAAACTTGCAATTTTGTATTTGCAATAGAATTAGGGCTACGGATTTTCTGATTTGAACTTTTTTATGGCCGGATTTGAGCGCATGAGTAACTGAGTTGATAGTTTCTAATTCGCATCGGCTGTATGTTTTACTTTTTAACATCATTATTATTATCAAAAAAGTGGTTTAGCCTAAATGTAGACTACGTTTTATGTATGGTAAGTTAGTAGAAAATTTTAACCTAAATCTACAAAGGATAAGTTTATCTCACAATTGGGTATGAATGTAGGATATATTTTAGAAAACTTTTTGATTTTTTTAATTATAAACAAAAACATTTCATTTGAAAAATATGAAAATAGTTCCTTATAAGGTTTTTTAGTACTACAATTACCCATAAAATTCTAAAAATTAATAATTTTTGTCTATAAGAGAGATAAGAATAAATAAAAATACAAAAGAAAACCATGTAACCGAACAGTTTATACCCTTGCAACTTGCAAGAATCAAATGCCGGGAAATTCCTTCCGGTGCTTGCGAAATCATAAACAAAAAAGGAAGGTCTAAGTTTAATTGGATTTGTTCTGAGTGAATTTGGCTGTTGTAGCTTTAGTTGTCTAGGATAATATACATTAAATCGATTAGAGGACAGGCCAAGCCCATTTTTTCCCTAGCCACTGCGTTCTCCTGGAAAGTGAAGGAGTCAAAAGGAACTTCAAATAGTGTTGTATTGAAAGTAGACGTGTTTGTAGTTCAATTCCGCCCATTTTCGCTATGTAACATAGGAAAATCAAGATCGTCTCTGAGATATATGGTTTCGTCTAAAGGTGGCGTCTCCTATAAAGCTCTCTCGTATGGCGGGAAAGACAATTAAATTATGTTTTTAAAATCGAAAGAAATATCTAACAAATATTATTTTTTAACTATTCTAATAATAATACTTTTTTAAATAAATATAAAGTAACTGAAAATAAATGACAAAAATTTTATTTATTCAACAAAAGTAATTAGATTATCATTCAATTGAAAAAGTTATTAAATCTGTTAAAAAAATGAAGACCTAAAAATATTATAAATAAAATTTAATTTTGTAAAAACTAAAAATTTGTTCTGGAAAACAAAAAAAATTGCCAAAGACTTAACTAAAATTGTATTAATACTTAAAATTAATTATAATAAAACAAAAATATTTTGCAAAATATAAAAATATGTTTTTGATAAAATAAAATAATATAAATTGATAAAATATTAACTTAAAATTGTATTAAAATCTAAAAAAATGATATAAAAAAATATTTTGGCAAAAATAAAATTATATTTTTGAAAACTAAAAAAAATTGTTAAAATCTTTAATTTGTTTCAAAATCGAAAAAGGTTATAAAAAAATTATTATTATTAAAAAATAAAAATATGTTTTTTAAACTAAAAATATTGGTAAAAAATTAGCTTAAAATTGTACTAAAATCCAAAAATTTTATAAAAAAATTATTTTGTAAAAAATATGTTTTTAAAAACTAAAAAAATTTGCTTAAAAGTTAATTTAAGATTGTATTGAAATCTAAAACTTTTAAAAAAAAATTTATATTTTGAAAAATAAAAACTTTTTTTTAATCAAAAAAAATTTGGTAAAAAATAATATTTTAATGTTTTTTTTTACTTTTATTAAATTTTAAAAATATTTTAACAAAAAATTATTTTGTTAAAAATAAATCTGTTTTGAAAACTTAAAAAAATTGCTTAAAAATTACCTAAAATTGTATTAAAATCTAAAAATAATTGTAAAAAAAAATTATTTTGTAAAAAAAATAAAAAATTGTTTAAAAACTAAAAAAAAATTGCTTCAAAATTAACTTAAAAATGTATTAAAATCTAAAAATATTATAATAAAGATTTCATTTTGCAAAAAATAAAAATATGTTTTTAAAAACTAAAAAAATTTTCAAAAATAACTAACTTAGAATTGTAATAAAATCTAAAAATAATTATAAAAAGATTTATTATTTTTGTAAAAAAATAAAAATACTTATGTTTATGAAAACAAAAAAAAAAATTTTTTAAATACTTAGAATCTAAAAATAATTCTAAATAAAAATATGTTTTTGAGAATTAAAAAATTGCTAAAAAATTAACTTAAAAATGTATTAAAATTCAAAAGTTAAAAAAATATTAAGTTTTTTTTTTTTGTAAAAAGTAAAAATATGTTTTTGAAAACTTAAAAAATTTGCTAAAAAATTAACTTAAAAATCTATTAAAATTCAAAAATATTATAATAAAAATTTCATTTTGTAAAACGTAAAAATATGTTTTTGAAAACTAAAAAAAATTTGCTAAAAAATTAACTTAAAAATCTATTAAAATTCAAAAATATTATAATAAAATTTAATTTTGCAAAAACTAAAAATATGGTTTTGAAACAAAAAATTACTAAAAAATCAACTTAGAATTGTAATAAAATCTAAAAATTATAAAAAGATTTATTATTTTTGTAAAAAAGTTAAAAATATATTAATTTTTTTTTTTGTAAAAAGTAAAAATACGTTTTTGAAAACTAAAAAAAATAGCTAAAAAATTAACTTAAAAATCTATTAAAATCCAAAAATATTATAATACAAATTTCATTTTGCAAAAAATAAATATATGTTTTTAGAAACTAAAAAAATTTGGAAAAAACGTTAACTCAGAATTGTTATATAATCTAAAAAAATCATAAAATTATTTATTATTTTTGTAAAAAAATAAAAATATGTTTATGAGAACTAAAAAAATTGTTAAAAAATTAACTTAAAATTTAATAAAAGTAAAAAAATATATATTAAAAGTTTTCTTGTAAAAAATAAAAAATATGTTTTTAAAAAATAAAAAAAAAATTTCCAAAAAAATTAATTTTAAATTGTATTAAAAAATTTCAAAATATATTTGAAAGTAAAAAGATACGGTTTTAGCCATCTAAAAAATAAAAATATAAATTATTTTGTAGATTAGATTAGATTAATTGTTTCATTAACATTATAGCTATAGTATAAGTCATAAATAACTATAAATAAACATGCTTATTTGACACTTAACAACTAGTTTTTATAGTACTAATTGATTAATGGAGCCTTCAATGCTACCATAACTACCATAAATCTTATCATTCTATACAAATTGTATTTGCTTGTATATGTATATGTCTATATGTATATGTGTTATTACTTACATATATGTATATGTATACGTAGTTATGGTAACTCCCCTTCTAGCGCCGTTTACCATCATTAACACAAAAGAATAAAAGCTTCATTAATGGAGTTATTTTTGAAACTCATCTTAGCCTTAAGCTTTGTTTGCGTAAATACCAGTGCAGAGGCACATAAATATACATACATACATATGTATATGTACATATATGAATATCAAGATATTCACGTATATTGTTCCAAAGCACATGATCATTTGGAAAATACCCAAGAAGAACAACAGGCCCAATAGTCAGCAGGCATCTCCGATACAAGGTTATTTGGTAAAACCAAAACAATCAGCACAAAGGCACATACATATATGTATATATGTATATACATATGTACATATGTATATACATTATATATGAATGTACATATGTATGTAAATACAAAATTAAACATATTTTTCACTTCTATTTTTAGCTAAAAATCTGTAAGTTAATGATGTCAATTTATAAGCCAGATTGGCCTATAAAACCCTGTCATCTAGACACCAAGAGCGGGCGGCAGAGCGGCCAGGCGAACGGCTTAGTGTTTATGCTCATGTGGAGAACGAGAATTAGCGTGTATAAATACACCGCATGAATAAAGTCGGAATCCCAAAATGAAAAAATGTAAACAAACCCGCTAACTACTCACCTTTATGTGTTGTTGTTGCTGCTATTACAGTCGCTTTTGGATTCGGTGATTTTTCTTCCACACCGCTGTTGCTGATTATTTCGCGTGCATTTTTGTTGGTGGCAGTTGCTGTGGCGGCTGCATTGGCCGGTTTCAATGCGCACAACAACAACAATGTTGTGCCGAGTAGCAGCAGTGCCAGCGGCAGCGATGTCGGCGGCAGCGTCAACGTGGACTTGCGCGCAGCGACGCGTGTTATGGCAGTGAACTCACAGCGTTGACGGCGATTGTTGGTGTGTGACATGACGTCACAATCGGTTGTGTGGATAAATGTTTGGCTATTGTTGTTGTTTTTGTTGTTGTGGCTACTGCTAACGCAGTCGGTGTTAATTTGATTTATGACACTGGCACACATTTTTGCATCTCCGATTTTTGGCGAGCGCATCCAGCGTGTGAGTCCGACTGTGTATATATATGTGTGTGTGTGTGTGCGGGTGTGAGTTACGTACGCTTTTTTCGTTCAATAATTCAATTAGCGAATATTTTTAAAATGAGCAATTAACGACAGGGTGCTTTAATAGCTTTTCTGCAATGAAGAAATTAAAAAATTTTTATAAAAAAATTGTTTGCTTGTGATATATAAATATTTGTGTAGTTATATACATATGTGCTATGTGAATTTTATTAATATTCATTTATTAATTTATAAGCATATATTTGCTATGTGACTTATTTTATTAATGTTTCTTTATTCATTTATAACCGCCATTAACCGTAATTATGTACTTATATAACTTTTGAATAAATATCTTCATAACTGTAGACATGATAATATATTTTCACTAAGTTAATTAAAAAAGAAAAATTTTTAGAAGACTAATAACTTTTAAACATTTAATAAATTCAGCTTCAATAATAAATTGTCTCGCGTCTGATTTTTATATCAACAATAAGCGTCATTGTTAACCTTGCTTAGTTATAAAATGCATAAATAACACGATTTTAGAAAAAAAACAAGAAAAAATTTTAACTTCAACTTCACCGAAGCTACAATACCCTTGATAGGTGCAGTTCTTATGACATTAAAGCGTATAAATATATTTATATCGATTATGATCGTTTAGTTTGTATGCCAGCTACATATATGCTAAAGGGGTCCGAAATGAACAATATATTCGGTGATTGTACTGATGTCTTGGAAATTAATCTACATCAAATTTAGTGAAGATATCTTCTGAACCAAAAAAGTTTTCCATACAAGAACTAGATTTTGAACGATCAGTTCGTATGGCTATAGATCTGAGTGATATCTGCTCGGAGCTTGCAGTGTTGTCTTAGACAAATCTCTATGCTAAATTTTGTGAATATAACTTGTAAAATTGTATGCTTTCCATCCAGAACTTTATATTGATCGGTCAGCTTGTACAGCAGTATTTACAGCAGTTTCTTGGAGAGAAAAGGAAGTGTGAAAAATTTCAGATCGACAGATGAACTGAGATCTCGTCACCCTGATCACTAATATACATATGTATGTATATAAATATGTACTCTATAGGGTACTTAAGGGGGTGTTCTTGTCTAGGACTTTGAAAAAATCGATTTTTTTGCATATCTTGAAAGTTTAGACTTTCAAAAATATGACCTTGAAAGGATATTTCAAAATTCGACTTATTTTCGGAGATACAGCCGATTTTGTGACGTGGCGTCCGTGTTCACTAGAATGGTCTCCTACACTTCAAACGCGTTTTTCTCAAAACTGACTTTTTCGGAACAGTACCCACGATTTCTCAGGTTCTACTGTACCGATTTACTTGAAATTTTTATGGAGTCTTCTTTATAGGCTTGTCTATGGTTGGAACTAGCCCCATCCCCAAATTTTTATTTTTATTGTTTTTAAAAAATTCGAAATAGTCAGAAAAAGTGATCCAAAAAAACTTTTTTTTCAGGCAGTCGCCATTTTGTGAAAAAATTTTTTTCCCACTTTTCCGTAGTTCCGGCCATTGCCACATTATTGTAGATTAATAATTTTCTTTTTTTGTTTTCAGATAACTAGGAGGGTTGAAATCATGGGTATGGTCACGTGGAAATTTTAAGAGACCCCCCACCTCGTCAGCTCATAATTTTTGATATTTTTTACTTATTTTAGTTTTTAATTTTTTTTGTACTCTTCTAAAATTAACAAATAACTAATAAAAAAATGGATACTAAAAATATTAATTGCTTTTTTTTTACAACACTTTAAATATTACCTGAAATTCATGCTTCTAGACCAGAATACCCCCTTAATGTACCATGTTCAGGGTACAAATAATCTTGCTTAAAAATCCTTATTTGCACCATTTATGATGAATTTTTTAGTCTTAGTAAATGCTTTTAGATAAAAATAAAAATAATTTTCATTTTCCTTGCAGATAGCAGTTTTTTAATAATTAAAAATTTTGATAGGTGGCAACGCCTTGTCCAAAAAATTCGTAATGAGCTACTGTCGCAGATAATTCTCTCATTATTTGTTTAAATATCTTAAATTTATTAGTTTAAACATTTATACTTTTTAGGTAGGTGGCAACACTGTGCAAAGTAAATTCCAAATGAAGTACTGCCGATGATAATTCTCTCAATATCTTCCTAAATATCTTAAAATTCGCTCATTTCTTGTAATATTTCACTCAGTTTTACTACTTTCAAACAGTTGGCAACTCTATTATTTAGTATGTATTTGTGTTAAAGACTATCCAATAGTTTCCGCAGAATTTTCTTTTAATGTCGTTCAACTGATAATGAAAATTTACAATATATTTGAAAGCTATAGTTTTTTAAGTAGTTGGCAACTCTATTCGAAAGTATATTTTATGTTAAGATATATAATATTTAACAGAAGTAACTGATACTAACGAGAGTTCATAAATTGAGTGAGAAAAAAGTCAAAAAAGTGGGAGAAATTCTTTGGAAAGGTCTTGAGAATTAAAAAAAAAATTAGTATCTAGTTTTAAGTTTTAGTTTTATGTTTTTGAAGAAAACCTAATTTCCAATAAAAAAAAAAAATTTACTAATAATGAAACATTAAAAAATCGAAAAATATTTTTAGAACTTCAAATACTCTCTGGACCATGATGTGGTATTTCACGATGTGTTAATTTTATATGGAAATGGCAACTCTACGCGAAATATTTAATATGTCATATCAAAGACTCCGTGTGTTATTTCCCGATGTGTAATTCTTTTATACAGATGACAACTCTACGTTAAATATTTAATATTTCCTCTTCTTCATTGCTAGGACTTTCTGAATACTTCTTCTTTACTTGTGTAGAACACGCTTACGCGGTTATATCTTAAAGAAGAAAACAGCTTCGGCTGAATATTGAATACTTACCGGAAGGAAATTGCTACTAGAGGGTTAGTCAAAGAAATTACTGACAAAAATCTCAAAATTTAAAAAATGCGATAAAGTCTTTGAAGTTGGAACTCTTCTCGTAATTGAAGATTTTCCTTCTCCCAAAGGTTTTATTTTTATTTTTATATTTGTATAGGTGGCAACTTTGCTTGAAAATATATTTAAATGAAGCCTCTTCGAATAGTTTTCAATCGGTTTGTGTTTCCACAAGTTTTTTTTTTTAATTTTTAGATTTTTGTAGGTGGCAACTTTGCTTGAATATATATTTAAATGAAGCTCTTCGAATAGTTTTCGATCGGTATGTGTTTCAAACTATAATAAAACTACATATTGCTGAAAATTGCTCTAAATATATTAAAATGAAAGGTTACGCGAACATTTTTGACCGATTTGGGTTCTAAACTATATAAAATATAGCTACAGAGAGGTGAGATTTTTTGATTTGGGTTCCACACTATAATATAGCTATAGATAGGTAATCTGCCTTGAATATATATGAAAATGAAACATTTTTCTACCGATTTGGATTACAAACTACAATATAACTACAGATACATGACAACTCAGCCCCAAAGCCTTTTAAAATGAAAGATTACTCGAACAATTTGCGACTTATTGCAGTTCCAATCTATAAAATGAGCATAAAAAAGTGGCAACTCTGTGCCAAAATATATCCGAACGAAAGCCTCCTCGAACAATTAGCGACAAGTTGAGGTTTTAAGCTATAATACCTTAAACTTTTACTTCTTAAGAGAGTTTAAAACGCATCAATGATAAAGCTTCGTCATTATTATGGTGCCAATGAGGCACACTTTCTTAAGATATCAGACTGTAAATATGCGTGACTAGATAAGAACACACTCAACCGCAAAAAGTGCACCTCAAACCACACTGCTTACGGCTAGTTATTAAGAGCCTTATGAAATAACTTATATCACTCAGTTCATGAGTGAGTAAATTGACTGACTGCCTTTTAACGGCTTAAATGGCTTCGGTCATAAAAAGATCTTAATCGGTTTCTTTATTTAAAGTGGCAACTATGCAGGTTTAAACAAGCACGTATCTACCTAAAATAACTTGTTGACACAAGTTGTTGTTATTGTTGTAGTTTGTTTTACTAATTTTACGCTTGTCAAAAGTGTGAAATCCGTAATTAAGTAATAAATAAGCTGTAAACGAATTTAGCGAACAAGTTGAAAGCAAGCACGAACAAACGAAATTTACAAAAAATACACACATACAAAAGTAAATAACAAACAACCGAAAAGTCGAAAGAGAAAGGTAAATATGCAAATATGAATGACCTTGTCACGAAATGCAAAACAATTGATTTGAAACAATTCATTTTGAAGTGTTTAAAGAAAGTTGTAGATGATTTATTTTCATGATGTGTTGGAGTGACGGGTCTAAAAGTAGTGAAATCGTGACTTATTATGATTTTTCATATTGATAAATGAGTCGTTGGCATAAAAATGGTGGTATTGCTGGTAGGTAACTGGTAGTATAACCGGTAGCTACGGAAATTGATGAGAAATTAGGAAAAAATTGTAGTGAATTTAAAACTAATTTAGTGTAAGTTTGTCACTGAAGTAAGTCACTTCAGGCCATTAGTAGACACTTAAGTGCATTTTTAGTTGACATAAGTTCATTTCAAAGCGTTTGTAAGCATTATATGTGCTTTGGTTTTAGAGTGCTTAGAAATGTTTTACTATACTTTCTCTTTTAGTGCTGATAGCTGTCGAGAAACTTGATCTAGACTGCTTCATTGATACTGCCTTAAAAATTATGCTACTGGTTTATAATAAGTTTCTTTTAACTTAAGCTTTCTCATATTCCCTTCCAAAAAATCAGAGACGAGTTAAAAATGGGCGAAGTGGTGAAGTGCGCAGGGATACGCATCTTTACGGATGACTCAAAACTAGCTAATCGAGTGGGAGGTGGTGTCTTTTCAGCAAAATTAAATACCAAAATCGCCTTCCGTCTAGCAGATCACTGCAATGTCTTCCAGAGATCACAGCAATTAAATAAAGATTTCTTGTTCTGACAAGGTGTGAGCTCACAATAAAAAATATACTTAAATATAGTATACAGATAGCCATGTGGCTTTGAAATCACTAAAGTCTCGTACCGTTTTATCAAAGTTAGTTCACTAATAATGCGTTGATATCTTAGTGGATCAAACATCATATTTCACGATGAACTTGCTTTGAGTTCCAGATCAAGGTGATACCTTGGTAACTCTGTAGCTAACGAGCTAGTCAGAGAAAGGGAATTTATACGCCTGTGGCTACTTGTAATCTACAAACTTGTTATTAATATAAGTAGCTGAGTCTCGTTGGATTAAAAATCCCTCACTTGCTCAACAAGCAAGCGAACGTGGTGTGAATGGAATATGGGCCGAACAAGCCGACTAATAAAATTTAAAAGGACTCAAGAAGTGCTCATTATCTAATTGGCAGACATGTCATCAAACAAGGAACACCATTTAATGACTATTGTAGAAGCTGTCAGGTCAAAAAAGGTCAAAACACTATCTTCTATGTAATTGCAAGGCTTTCTATAGAAAATTATCGCCATCATCGGTCGAGGGACTCTTAACGATCTTTCGGAGGTTTGCGCAGATAAAAAATTTAGCCACATAACAGTTCTCATAAACCCCCAATAGAAAAACTAACTGACTAAAAAAAAAACTGAAAATTTTCCCGATACTGCCGAACTGTTCTATTTGAAACTTCACACTTTCTCTTACATACATTTTTCAGATTAGTGATGGAAGGAATAAAATTTTTGATAATAATTTAAATTTTTACGCCACTAAGAATATTTTCCACAAAGAAAGGTTTTTTCGCAATTCGTCATTTTATCACAATTCTAATTTTTTACTATTCCGTCGGTTATTACCTGTAGCCATCTATAGTTATAATAGCTGTTTGGTTTTTGGATTTGAGATACTTCTAAGCAGAAAGTTTTTCCTCGCCAATAGACCCTTTCTAGTTAGAACCTACTGGAGATCGGCTACGGTATCAAGGGAGTCCAAAAATTTTCAAAGTGAATCGCTGATTATTAAAGTACATTAAGTTTCGTAAATGAGAGATTTCTTTTATGTAATATATAAGGCCTCTTCAAAACACTTCACAAAAAACGAGTATTTTCTGTGTAAAGTGTATTAGTACCAACGTTAACGAAAATTTTTAGTATTAAATTGCTGTGCTTAACGGTTTTGAACTTTGCTAATAAGTATAGACATCTACCCTTGAACGGTTTTTTGCCACTTTCCTCTCTAATGCCTTTACAGCATTTCTCAAATTCATACTGGTGTTAGATTACATTTTTGGCGCTCATAACAAACCGATTAAAGAGGGAAGGTATTATTTTTGAGATATAATGGGTAATCCAATAAAGGGTACTTTTTTCAATAGCCTTTTTAGGACAGATCACGCGTGAGTCGTGTCAAGCTGCCATGTTATTTTTAAGTAAGACCAGAAATTTTGGTATTTGAGAGACTCTTCCTAACGTCCTATCGCAACGACCTTGCTACTGTGGGCTCATATTTGGCAGTTGGTAAAATTAGTAAGGCCATTTCTCTATTAATAAAAAAAAATTCCTAACAATTTTCTTTTCTACCTTTCCTGGAATTACGCCTTCATATTACTAAAAAATTGCTAATCGTTTATTGCAGTAACAACAACGTAAGTTTGTTGTATTTTATCAGCGTCTAGCGCTTGTTTATAAATATTTATAGCATTGCGCACGTGATAAGCAATGGCTAATGCGAGACAATATTGCTGAGCCGCTTACACACGCCGACCAAAGTAGGTATATTAGTGTGACGTTTGCTTTTTTCGCTCAAAATATTTTCACGCTTGATCTCATCTCAGCGTTTTGCTGTAGTTTCCCAGCCACCGTCCGTTCCATTAGCATCACTATAAAAATCTTTAATCATTTATAATCGGAAGTCGAACCGCACGCAGAGTGCTTCCCCATTGCTGATGGTCACTAGCTAACATAGTTCAAAGTCATTGAGAATTCGAAACTATGACGTTTTTGCTAATAGTTGCTCATAAATAAATGCATACGTATTTTACATATAAACATACATAAGTATATACCATATACATACATACATATGTATGTATATACATATATTCTCAATTCAGCGGCCGGCAAATCTGCACTTTAGTTATTGTATAGTTTGTTAAATTAGTTTGTTTTTCGAAAAATTTTTTTATTATACTAAAATGCATATCTTTAAATAAACTAATACATATTAATTTATGCATTTGTAAGACTAGGCAAATAAAGCGATTTTATTAGACAAGTTTGCATATGAACTTATGACAAGCACTGTCATAAAGATTGCCGAAGTTCAAGCGAAAGTTATGAAACTAACGTGAGTGTAAGATTACTTAGTGAATATTACAACGTGATAAGCTATTTAGGTAATATTATTTATTTTCATTTGTTGTATTGTTCATATTACCGAGAATATCCTAATACTACCGAGAATTGCGAATTTCAAGTATTAGATACTAAATTCAAGTATAGTAATATCCAAGTATATATTGCGTATATGAAAACTCTCAGAAGTCGTGTGATGATACTTGTCTATCAAGATATAAGTTTTGCACAGTCCATAATACTTAGCATATCTCGGTAGTATACCGAGAATTGAAAATTTTAAGTACTATATAGTTGTATATTGTATAGTACTTCAGTACCCGGAAGTCTTCCGAAGTTGGCTGATGACGCTTGTCTGTCATGATATATTTTTTGAATAATCTGTAGTATTCAAGCCTATATTGCATATGTAGAAATTCTTAGTTGACTGATGATACTTGTCTATCATTGATAGTTTTGAACAGTCCATATTACTAAGAATATCCTAATACTACCGAGAATTGGAAATTTGAAGTACTAAATACTTATAGTATTTGACACTTGTGGATACTTGAGTGCCCGGAATGCTGATGATACTTGTCTGTGATGATATATTTTTTGAACAGTGTTTGAGATTATTCTGACCTTTCATAAAAATTCAAATTTTTAGGTCTCGACTCAAATAAGCATCAGGTTAACGTCCGGTGTTTAATGATTGATTTTTTAATATTATTGCCAGTTTCAAAGTAATTGCATGCCAATTCTCATTAAGGGTTGAATTGAATTGAATTGAACTTTTTTGTTGTCTTATTAAATTGTACAACACCTCTAGAATATTGTGCTAAATTCAAGTTGATCCGAGTAATAGTTTCGGTGAAACAGTCTTGAGAACTTGTGCGCTCGGTGCTAGCTAAACTAAGTGCGCCGTCTTTAAACGAGTTTTTCTTGAAACTATGTTTTTGAAGTCGGTTGTCAAGATGTCTCCGGAACTACTCAACCGATCTTCATAAAATATTCCCAAAATTGTAAGGAGAAATACTTCCGACGTAAGTTTTTTTGGTTGCAAATAAATCCTGGTCGGTTCGTGAGATCAAAAGCTTACAGCTTTGCAAAAATGTTTCATATTATCATTACTTCTATAAAGCACCATCTCTCTCTTGACTCTTCCTTTGAAAAAAATTTTATGGCAGTCGGGTTCTATAGGCACGATTTTTTATGAAGTCTTTACTTCCTTTGGCTCATGACGTCATGAATCAATGTAATTCACTGTCAAATGTTATCCAAGAAGGGTAACGGAACAAAATTGGCGTAATTTCTATTACCTATCAATCAGCTGGGAATTGACGAATCGAACATTTCATAGACCCTCAGAGCATGAAATACTCCCATCGCATGCAATTTTTTCTACACTTAACTGTGACTAAAATTTAAATCCATTACTCACATTCAAACTAAATACTGACCACTTAATTATAGTGCGACGAACTTAAACCTCCAATGCATAATTCACAGAATCTGTGCACTAGCTAGGTAATAGGTGCGTTTAACCGCATTTCTGATTTTAGAACTTGTGAAATAATTAGACGTACGCAATTCATGGGATTTTGTTTTCCTTTTTTAGGTAAACTCAAAGTTGGTTAGCCAGTCACGCGCTCGAACAGCTTGTGCTCGTGCGACTTGCCACATATGGACAAAACTCACTTACGCAACCGCAAGTATGTACATACGTAAGTGGAAGTAACAGAACCACCGAAGATCCGTAACTGGGGCATGGCAACCACTTTACAACACTATTAGCAACTTGTTGTTGTAAATTTTGTACGCTAGCTGTCCGTTAGCGCTGGCCGGACCAGCTCAACGCTCTTTAAATTGGCCAAGATGCAAATGACGATTTTTAATTGGTAATGTTGGCGCATAGCGAGCGGCACAGTGTTGTGGCATTATTGAAATTTGGAACAAAATTCGGAAAAAATTTATGTGGGTTTTTTAAAAAATATTTGGATATGACAAAGTAAATGAAATAGTATAAAGACATGAAAGCGGTTTTAAGAAAACTTAAGCAGGATTTGTTTTTTTATGTTGCCACCTGTATTGATTTTTTTCTACCATTAATTAGACAAATAAAATAATACATTATAAAGGGACTAAAGTGATTTTAAAATAATTTTCGATGCATGTACATTTTTTTTTTAATGTTGCCACCTGTCTAGATTTTTTTTTGTAAACTTTTCTGCCATTATTTGGACACAATAAATAAATAAATCAATATCTCAAAGAGACAAAAGAGGTTTTAAAATAATTTTTGCAGCAAGTTTGTTTAGAAATGTTGCCACCGGTCTAGAAATTTGGTTTTTTTTTCTACCATGAATTATATAAAATAAAGTAAAAAATAGAAAGACACTAAAGAGGTTTTAAAATAATTTTTTTTTTAAATGTTGCCATCTGTTTAGAAAATTATAATTAAAAATATTGAAATTAAATTTTTCAAACATTAAACAGACAAAATACATTAAATAGAATATTTATTTAATACAAGATTAAAATGAAAATTTTGTTTTGTTGCCACATCTCTAGAAACTTTTTGATTACATTTTAATTTAAATTTCTTCCACAAATTAGCCAAAAAAATAAATTAAATATTATTAAGAGATTAAAGAGGTTTTGAAAAAAATTTTGTAGAAAATTGTTTTAGAAATGTTGCCATATGTCTGGAAAATTTTCGATTTTTAAATAATGTTTCGAACCATTAATTAGACAAAATACATCCAATATTAAAAAGAGGCTGAAGGGGTTTTAAAATAATTCTGTTGGAACATTTTTAGATACATATATTGCCACCTGTTTAGAAACTGTTTGTACGTAGTACATTTTTCTAATATTCATTTGAGAAACTAAATTAAATATTATAAAGTGGTTAAAGAAGGTTTAAAATAATTTCTTTAGGAAATTTTGTTTATAAATGTTGCCACTAGTCTAGAAACTTTTTGTTTAAATTTTGCTATCATTAATTTGACAAAATAAATTGAATATTAATAAAATACTAAATAAGTTTTAAATAAAATCGTTGGAAAATTTTTGTAAATGTTGCCACCTGCTTAGGAAATTTTGTATAAATTTTTCTACTATTCATTTGTGAAAATTTAAATGTAAAAATGTAAATTTCGTATTAAAAAAATGTTAAGGAAGATTTAAAATAAGTTTTTTGGAAAATCTTTTAGAAATGTTGCCATCTGTTTAGAATTTTTTTTTTAATTTTTCTGCCACTAATTATACAAAATAATTTAATATTATAAATAGATTAAAAATGTTTTAAAATGATTATCAATTTTTTTTTAAGTTGCCACCGGTCTGGTATTTTTGTATATTTTTTTGGCTTTTTTTGTTGTATGAATTTTATTTATTATTTTGATAATAATAATTATATTAAACTCAATTTATTTGTGTTGTTTTTGTAAATTTTCATTCCAACTTTTATTTTATGAGCATATTTGCTCATCTTCAGCCCACTGTGCAACGCTTTACTATCGATACAGGTATGCATCGCCCGTCAGCTGTGTTAAGTCCACTAATTAATCAGCTGGCAATAACTCGGCAAGTAAGCCAGCCGTAATAGCATTAAATTATGCACACACTTATAAATTACCAAACACAACAAATAAAAAAAAAAAATAAAACAGAAAATAAAAGTATATAAATAAAAGGCCGCCAATAAAACAGTGACAAAGTCGAAATTATAAAATAGTCCACAAATCATTTTCGATTGTTTTGGGATGATTTGGTTTGTTTACTTTTGAGTTATGTAGTCGGTATTTGTGACTTTTGGGCACATACTTTTAATTACTTATATATGTACGTATGATATATAAACATATGTATATACAAACATGCCTTTAGTTGCTGTTGTCGTCAAGTTATGCAACTTGCTCGGAATTTGCCGGCACTCAAAAAACCCCAAAAAAAACTTGCAGCTCTTCATCTCTTTTTGATTACTTTTGTTGTCGAATTTATTACTGAACACATAACAACAACAACAGTAATAACATAAATTGTTTATTTTGATTGTTTGTCTTGCGGCGGCTTAAACTATGATTTCTAGCTTGTTAATTGTCGACCATTACTTGCTGTTGTTGATCTTTGAGTGGAGATATCAAAAATTGAAAATGAAATAGGAAGCGGGCAACACACTATACATACATACATACAATATGTAGTGGCTTAAAACACATCCGTGATTTTGGGTTTTGGTTGTTTTTCGCAGTTTTGTTTAGCGTAATGTGTGTGTGTGTGCTTATTTTGAAAATAACTTCCGTAAGTCAAAGTTCCGTGAAGTCAAAGTTTGAAAATTCTAAGGCTATGTTTTGGAAATATGTAGGCGATCAGCAGATAAGCTTGTAATTTCCTTCTAATGCGAAATTGGCTGGTAATTACTGTCAATCAATCAATTTTATTAATCTTTTTTCTTTGGTGTAATTTTCGAGAAATAACCCCAAAATTGATTTTTTTATTAGGTAAAAAATCGCAGAATGAGCTCTTGTCAGGTATTGTTTCAAATTATCATTGCTATGATGCTTAATTTTAAATGGGTGCGTTCTTACGAAAATTTCTGAATTAAAATTAATTAAAATTTATTTAATTAAATAAAATCTTCGAAAATCTCTGAATAATAAAATAAATAAAATATATATTGACATAGTACCCTTTACAGCTGCATATTTTAATGCCTAAAAGAGTAAAAAACGATATTTATCTTGCATTTAAACGGTCAATATATGTGACAGCTATATGCTATAGTATTTCGATCTGAGCAATATTTTTGGTGATAGCAGCAATATCTCAAAAAATAATCTGTACCGAATTTCGTGACGATAGCTTTTGAAATAAAAAAGCTATCTATGTAAGGACTTGAGTTTGACCGATCAGTTTCAATGGCAGCTATATACTATGGTGTTCCAATCTGAACAATATTTTCGAAAATTGTAGTCATATCAGAGGTAATAATTTATGACAAATTTCGTGACGATAGCTTTTGAAATAAAAAAGCTTTCTATATAAGGACTTGAGTTTGACCGATCAATTTGTAGGGCAGCTATATGCTATGGTGTCGCGATCGGAACAATATTTTCGAAGATAGTATAAATTTCTGAAAAAATAATTTATACCGAATTTCGTGATGATAACTTTTGAAATAAAAAAGCTTTCCATATAAGGGCTTGAGTTTGACCGATCAGTTTCTATGGCAGCTGTATGCTATAGTGTTCCGATCTGAACAATATTTTCGGAAATAGTAGCTATATCTGAGATAATAATCTATACCAAATTTTGTGACGATAACTTTTGAAATAAAAAAGCTTTTAATACAAGGACTTGAGTTTGACCGATCAATTTGCTTGGCAGCTATTTCAGAAATTGTACCGACGCTTCTTATAATAATTTTTGGCAAATTTTGTGAAGATGCCTGTCAGATATACACGTTTTTTATACAAGAACTCGATTCTGATACCCTCGAATTTCAGCCTAATACTGAGGAGCTACTACTTGAAAGACAGAATCTTGCTGCATAAAACTTCTAAAGAACCATGACACTTGCAGATAACGTCAGGAGAGATCAAGGAGGCAAGGGTCAATTCAGGGCCCAGACCTCTGGATGGTCAGTTTGGTATATTAAACCTCGAACTTGCCCGACGATGCGTACCTAGTGAGCTATGCAGACGATATCTATGCCAAATTTCGTGAAGATATCTCGCCAAATAAACACCATAAAAACCATAAAAAGTCTTGATCTCGATACCTATGTACATTCTAATGGTGAGGAGCTGCCACTTGAAAGACAGAATCTTGCTGTATAAAATCTCTGACAAAGTCCCGTCAGGAGCTTTACAGGTATCAATTCTCAGCACAGACCCCTAAAAAGGCCAGTTTGGTGGATTAATCCTCCAACACCCCCGACGATACATACCTAGTGAGCTATGCAGACGATAGCGCCGCGATAATCACTGCCCGAGATACCGAAGATGTACACAGAAAGTTAAGCCAGGTGATGATTAGAGCGCAAATATGGCTTGACTTGGGAAGTCACTGCACTACCACAGAAAAAACCTAGCTGGTATTGTCAACAAAGGAGCATATTCTTATAATAATAGATATGAGGACAGAAACGGAGACTCTAAGAACACAAAAGGTTGTCAATTATTTGGTTGTAAGATTATACTCTAAGCTTATCCACTGGGCACAAATCCAACTCGTTATGAAAAAGGCGTCTAACTTTCACACTTAGCGGGCTGTTGACCAACATCAAAGAACCGGATCAAGAAAAACAGAAGTTTCTAATGTTATGGGCAGACTAATTGAAAAATTATAGTCGACTGAAGCCTCTAGAAAAGGATTTTGTTTTGCACAGCTGCACTGAGAACAGTATCGCCCTATCGTATAGTTTCAGTAGAAGTTCTATCGGTAATATGGAAACCATCAAACAATTAGCTTACTAATATTTGAAAAAAGGAAAACAAGGACATTGAAAAAACAAGGAATAAATGACATCGCCACAAAAGAGGAAATAGAACAGAGACACCAAGGTCGATGGACGACCAAGCTAATCAAAAATAGAAACAGGAAATGGATTATTACTTATGCTAAGCAGATATTATTCGGTCACAGATAATTAGACAATTTCTATGTATATAAAATGGGAAAAGCCGAAAAGTCGGCTCTTTCTTACCGTTCCGACGTGGGTTGGGTCAACGTACCATAGCCGGAACTGACCCGGGTTTCTTCTGTCAACTCTTCATAATTATGCATTTACATTAACAACAAAACGCTAATCACACGGTTGTCAAGTGCATACGCTGACAGAGCTCCACACTTTCGACGGTCTCCTGAACACTTCAAAACGCGGTAAACTGGGAGACCGTGAAAAATTACATGGAAAACCAAATACTATTAAAAAAGCGGGGCCTCTATGCAGATAATGATATCAACATACGTCTTAAGACGAGAAATATGGAATGTCACCCTGAAGAAATGCGAAAGTGTTACCAGGGTGGACAAAGGTTCCCTAGAGAAGGGTTTTTTAGTGATCTGCAAGCGGTGAAATCGGAAGAAATATTTCAAGCAAAGTACACCAAAAAATTAAATTCGGCAAGTTATTGTCTTTCTTTATTTAATATACATATTTTTAAATAAAACAGAAGATTCTACAACTTAAAAACAATTTAAAAAAAAGTAAAGAAAAATATTTTCAATTAATATTTATTTCTTTTTTGTTAAAAAACTGGTTTTTAATAATTTATATACTCATATTTTTCTATCTTTCTTGTATCTTTTTTATATGGATGGCTGACAGTGCTTTTTATTTCAACTGGAAACTTTTTAAGTAATAAAAGAATGCAAATAAGCACAGATTTCTGAATATGCATTAAATATAAATAAGACTATTATATATTGCAAACAATATATTTTAATATTATTGCTGTTTAAATTTTATATTAAATAATTATTTTTATTTTTTATGTCTAGAAAGTGAGTAGTACTCAGTAGGAAACCTCGGAGGGACTAAAAAAATATATATAAATGATCAGCATCACAAGCTGAGTCGATTTTGTCATGTTTGCCTGTCTGCCAGTCCATTAATCTGTATGTCCGTATATACTATACATAAACTAGTTCCTCGGTATTGGAGATATCGATTTGACAAAGCTGTTCATTTGTCGGAATCGATATCGGAATATAGCTGCCATACAAAATAAGCAGTCGGAATCAAGTTGTTATTCATATGTCTAGGCCATTCAGCCTTCAAGGGTTGTTCGGCCTTCAAGAGTTGTTCGAAGCAGTGGACCCTAGAGAAATTCCTTAGGTATTGGAACACTAGCCACGCAGGGCATACCACATAGTTACTTTGGGGTAGTGTTGATGTTGGACAGATCAAAAAAAAAAAAGCTCATAGGGAGCTTAGCAGCATTGTAGGGGTCATCAGAGGGCAACTATTCTAAAGATTCTAACTTCATAAAATAGGAAAAATTTATTCGGTGGAATGCAGGGAATGCGAGGAGTATTGAAAAACGCAGGAACATTATCTATACGAATGCCCAGCCTTCAGCCGGTTACTCCGATTTAAGCGACATTAGGCAGCTGTGGTGGAAAAGAATCTGGTCTGTTACCAATTCTACACAGTTGCAAGATAAAGCTTCACGAAGTTTGGCATAGGTAGGTAGGTAGGGAACGAATAATGCTTCAACTCAATGGATGAGGAGTTAAAGCAGTAGCATGTGCAGACGATGCACTGTTAATGGTTTTAGGTCTGTTTCCATCCGCAATCGATTAGGTCATAGAAAGAGCTGTATGAAGTTTAATCCTAAAAAAACGGACCGTAAACAATGGGCGATAAGTTAATACTAGTAAGGCGGAATTAATTATTTATTCACTAATAAAACCAATATAGCTCAATTCATCTTCCATCATTAGTTGGTACTAGAATTTCTCTGTCCAAAGCGACAAAATATCAGGGATCGAACTAAAACTGGGTTTTAAAACCTAACCTAGGCATCATTAGACCAATTCTTGAATACTATGTTAATCCAAACCGAGGGATCAAAAAAGGATAGCGGAGTAGAGGTTGAGATATACTCTGCTGATCCTGATATCCCTTTCTCCATCCGTCTACCAAATTTAACTCATATACAGATAGCCAGCCGGCATTGCTAGCCTTGCCGTCGCTAAAGGTAAATACAATATGATCAACAAAGGTATGAAAGCCTTAAGTTCACTGACTGTTCAACTCCACTTGTGCATAATTTGAGTTCCCGGTGAAAAATATATTTTCGATAACGAAAAAGCAGACAAGTTGTTCAAGTCAGAAGCCTTTCTAGACAAAATTGAGGCGGATACAACACTGTTACCGCTAGGAATGAACATAAGGAAGTTAAATATGCAATTTGAAGGAATAGCTCAGAACAGATGGAAATCTGTAACCAAATGCAAGTTATCGGAAAGAGTGGCGGGTGGCTGAATTTTTAAGGGTTAAAGATGGAATATCTCGATTTCGTTAACATTAAATAGCTCATAGCACATTTGGCACGTTTTAATTTACGATATTTCTTTGCTTTGGGACATTTCGAAATTTGCCCCGAAAGATTGCAAAAATTTCACAATTCTATAACGATTTTTTATTTGCTTTTTCAGACATAAAAATCACAAAAACAATAATAAATACATTTTTTACAACTTTATCGTAAAATTAAATATTTCCGTGACTAAATGAGTGCAAAGATTTTTCGCCAATCATGTGATGCTCATATAAATTACGAGTTCGTTAAGCAATATACGATTATGAACTACACATTTGTTTTTGTGTTTGGCGTTTTTTTGCCTAAATCGTTTTATTGCCTAGAGTACAGCACGAAATTTGCCATTCATACAAATGGCATTCAGCTGATGCGTACACCTTGTCGGCTAAGTAACCAAACGGTCGAAGATGGTTGCCTACACAAACTGTTATTCAAATACATATGTAGAAGTTCAAGAAGTTCAAGTGAGTGTGCAGTTGCACTGTCCCCATCAAGACTGTACATGACTACCGTTTCGCGCTGTAAAACTTATCGAAATCTTATCACTTAAATTTGTATGTCTATAATATCCGTCTTATCTCTAACATACGCAGCTTATCTTTAGCTAATTTTGATTATAAAGTAATTAGATTTTGCTTACCCTTTAGTTGGGTGAGCTGTCTTTTGAAGGCCGCGTCAAATGCTGCTTGCGCGTGAAGACACTATATTGTTTTGTTATGTTATGCTGTGTTTTTTTAGAAAAATATTTACAGGTTTATTAAAAAATTGTTTCGAAAAAGTTTTCAAAATTATTTTAAAAAATCTTGAAGTTCTTTTTAATTCCCATTTAAGAAAAACTATAAATTTTTATAGATTTTAAAATTATTTCATTTTTTTCGAAAAGAAAGTTGTTTTAAAATTTTCGAATTTTTAAAACATTTTATAATTTTATATGATTGTTTCGTAATATTTTTCTACGTTTCTAAAACTAATATTTTCAGGTTCAAAATTGTTTCGAAAAAGTTTTCAAAATTATTTTCAAAAATGCTTTAAAAAATTTTGAAATTTTCTTAAAATTCCTTTTATGGAAAAATTATTTTTTTTAAGTTTTTAAAAACTTTTCACATATTTCGAAAAGTAGTTGTTTTAAAAATTTTCAAATTTTTTTTAATACATATTAAATCATTTTCTATATTGTTTTGTATTACAAAATTTTTTCAGCTGTTTTTAACAAAACATTTTCAGGCTCAAAATTATTTTCAAGAATGTGTTAAAAAAATTTTTAAACTTTTTGAAAAAAAACTTCATTTATAGAAAAATTATGCTTTTTGTTTGATTTTAAATATACCGACTTTTTTCAAGAAGTAGTTTAAAACTTTTCGAATTTTCAAAACTTTTTTTAATTTTAAATGTTTTGGAAAAAATTTCGAAACTTTTTCGAAAAATTTTTGTTTTAAAATTTGCGAACTTTAAATTTTCATTTTAAAATTTGCGAACTTTCAATTTTTTTTTTAATTTAAATGTTTTCCGAAAAATTGTTTGTTAAAAATTTTTGAATTAAAAAAATGTTTGAAAAAAAATTCTACGTTTTAATTTTTAATTTTATTGTTATTTTTTTTGCTCTCAAACAAGGTTTAATTTTTTCAGTCACCGCTTAATATCTTGTTTCACAATTAATTTATTTTAAACTGTTTGGTTTTTCAAAAAAAAAAAATAAAATATTTTATAATCTAAATTTTTTTGTTTCAATATTATCAATTATTGAAACTTATTACACGCTTTTTCACTTTTAAACTTATTTTTTGAAATTTTGTTTAAGCTTTAAAAGTTTTGAAAGCTTAATAATTTTCAAAATTAAGATTTTTAAACTGTAGTCAATACTTTATAAATATTTTGGTACTTTTTGTACACAAACACTTATTTAGGGTTTTGTTTCTTTGTTAACAGGTCTATTAATTTTTTTTCACTTTCAAAATATTTTTTCGAAACCATGTTTTCTTATTTTGCAAAACTACAATTTTAACTTTCGTAGTTTATTTTTTTTTTTAATTATTAATTTTAAAATTTAATTTTTGAAAATTGCTTATTGTTTGTAATTATTAACTCGAAAATTTATTTTTTTAGAATTTTTTATTTTTTGTAATTTTTACCTTTAAAATTTTTTTTTTCAAATTCGTTTTCTGAATAAGTTCACAAAAAATCCTTTTCATTACACTTTTAATGTGACAGTTATTGTCTTTCCTGTTTCGCTTACTTTTTGAATTATAATTTTCAGTAAATTTTTTATTTTTATTTTTTTTGTATTGACCCGCGAACCGCGCTTGTGGCCGTTTAACAGGCAACTAAGTTTCGCTTAAAGCAGGTTCGTTGTATTTGAGGCAAAACGTCCGTCGCTTGCTTGCTGCCAATTTTTTTGTTGTTCATACTTGTTTTGCTGCTTTTCGTCTCTTAGGCGTTTTCAGCTACTTATCTGCCGATTGCCATTATGTTGTTGTGATTGCTTTTGTATTGTTTTTATTTTTATTTGCCATTTTTACTGTGTCAAACTGTAATCGCGATCGACGCACGGCAAAGATACCGGCGCGCGCGCAGTATGCGTCGCTGCTGGCAATGACGCGCGCGCAAGTGTAGCGCTGTCGCTTACGACGGCGAATTGCAACTTTGCGCGTTTGCGCTTATGAGCGCCAGATCGCTTGGTGAAAACGCGTTTGTCTGCAAGAGAGCGCGTCGCTCCGCGCTGTCTCAGTTTGCGCGCCACGCTGAGTTATGCGCTGTTGAACCTGTCAGTATGCGCACGTCAACGCGCGAAGGGCAACAGCCATCGAGCGTCACTATAAACTAAACTTAATTGAGCAGCGCTACCGGCTGCTGCTTACCAAGCGGCAACATTTTAATTATTCATTATTGTAGGTGTCATGCCAGTGCTGACGCTCCCGCACGCTCAATCTTTGCTTCGTGCTATTGCCGCTTCGCGTTATCGCGCGCTCTTTGACGGGTAAACACAGGAACTGTTTTCCCCGCTGTATCGCGTTGTCGAACAAGTTTTTTGATAAGCGTTTTGTGTTGGTGCCGGCGGCGACAGATACTAACACTCGCGTATGCAAAAAAAATGCAAATTAATCAGCGCTCTGGCAAATATGTAGTTTGTTTTTACCCAGCGTAAACGTTGCTTGGCATTTTTCCCAGCCGTTATCAGCTGGGAGACGAATTTTCAATCATGCCAATCAAGCGCGTAATATCAGCGCAAACATAGAAAAGTGTGAAATTAAAATGAGTGTGAAACGAAAAATTAATATTTCTTTTACGGAAGTATTTTTTGGTTACTTTGCCGCTCCATTTGCACGTTGGCGCTTGGCTTGCCTTCGACGCGAGTATGCGGCGCCTATGTCTCAGTGTTATTCATAGCGCGCATACCAATTGAAGTTTATCAGCGCTCCTTCAGATAAACTCCAAACAACATGATTGTAATATTCTGACTGTGTATCAGACGCATACTCATTAGTATTTACTGTGCGGTCTAAATACCACAACTTTTGCAACAACAAAGTGGAGGAAATTTTAAAAACTTTAATGTTGTACTTTTTAATTAAAAATAGCTGAGCGCTGTGAAAAGAAAAAATCTTTCATTCGAAATATTGATGAGTCCATAAAATAATATCATAAAGTTCAAGTGCTTACATTAACGGTTTGCAACAATTTTTCCTAGTATAACTAGGAACTTACATCGCACAATTAACCTGAAAGATTTAATGACTAAGCGTAGAGACATATGTATGTTTATACCCGTCCTCAACAGGTTAATAAAATCCCGGAAAGAAATGAAAACGATTAAAAGTCCGGGTAATGAGCTAACAGTTTAAGATTTTACATTGATTTAAATCTGATAAAATTTGAACTTACAAAAATAACAAAAAATAAAAAAAAAAAAAACATATGACATCGTTTGATTTACTTATATTTGAATCTAGAAGTTATATAGTACCTGATCAAATTTTAACCGGACTGACAAAAAAAATACTATCACCTTTGAAATGGTATCCTTTTGACGTTAAAACAGCCTGCTAACGCTTAATAAAATTTTCCATACACTTGTTGTACGCGTCGGGTTAGCCTCAGTGCCTTTAGCGAGCTTTGGTTTTTTACGATTTCGCTAAATTTTTGCTGGTTTGTTGAATAATTTCGACTCCATATTCATAAACACAGGTCATGCCATCAGTAATAATGCGTTCGATGAATGTAAGGTCCTCAGCTATGTCGAGCATCTTTTCTGCGACTTCTACTGAATTGAAAGATTCAGGTCTTTTGATACGTGCCTAGCATTGACACGCTTCATACCCATTAACTAAAATATTAACCAAAACATTAACGAAAACATTATCCAAAATGTGTTCAAATATCGACCAAAAGTCGATCAATAAGAATTGTTTGGTTTCTCTGCTCTCTCTCTGAGGACCTCAACTCACTCATAACTTCACTCAATATCAGTTAAAACTGCATAAAAAAGAAAAACCTTAGATATGTATATACCAGCTGGACACGACTATCTTCCAATTGCACTCATTTCTTGTCTCAATAATATATGGGTTAAAAAAATCGTCAATATTAAATTTGAGTCCATTAACTCACTTTTGTACATAAAACCTGATTATAAATAATGACTGACTATAAAATGACTACTATAAATTTATGGAATTTGACCATTCATATCATATGTAATAACATTATTCATTATTTAATAACCAATTACTCAGAAAATACTAACTTTTAGCATGCATCACTGTGTAAAAAGGAAAACCGTTATGTGTCAAGTTGGCGTGGAGGTTGCTCGACTACTCTAATTTTTTGCCTTTTATTATAAGGGTTAAAAGAGCAGACAAAAATTAAATTTAGCTCATCAGCTTTAGATTTACATCTGCCAAAACGTAAAAACATGAGCGAGAATTTCGTCTAAAGAACTCGTGACCTTAGTTACTTAAATCAAAAAAAGGTAGACAAGGCTGTATTCCTGCAAGAGAAGTTTAAAACTCTAAGAGGTCCTAAGCAATTGAAGGGGCTTACACCGTGACGTCATAAATTTCGACCTAGGTATATCACAGAATGAGTCCTTAGGCTTCCGCCAATAAATTATGCATCCCAATGCTCACTAAATAAAATAATGTTGACCCACATATACTAGAATTAATTGAAAAATAGAGTCAATTTCATTTTCTTAATCACTATTGACCCGAGACGTAGTTATATCATAGGATGAGTCCTAAGTCTTATTCCATAAAATTTAACCATGCAATGCTCACTATTTAGAAGAATTTCACTCAAGACTGGAGTTAAACAAAATTTTAGGTTAAATGCCAATTTTTATTCAACTTTGACCAGAGAAATGAATATATAGCCTAATAAAAATAACATTACAGTTAGCAGCTTGTAAACAGAATTTTTACACTTATGGGTCATTTATTAGGATAATGGTTCCTAGATGCCGTTTAGAATTAACAAAAAAAATTTTCACTTTTAGATCTGCATTTTTTGGAATTAATATCAAGAAACAGATCAAAGCCTGTCCTTTGATCACCTAACGTTCAAACTAGAAGGCTTGGACTATATTTCATATAATTTTTATTAGACTTAACAGATATACACCGTCTTATGCCAGAAACCTAAGATAGCTCATATAAAGTTCTAGAGTTTTGCAAGCATCCCCGATGTTTCAAAAAGATTTGAAAACTATCTGGTATGGATCATTATTCTTAAAAGCGTTCAAGCAAGCTGTGTCTTCTTTTTTCGACTAAGAGAAAATCAAATAAGAATGTTTACAGGTTGAATGGGTTATAAACCATCGTACAGAAGAAACCTAAGTTCGCTCAAATAAAGTTCTAGAGGTTTGCAACCGCATCCCCCGTTTCAAAGGGGTTTAGAATCTATTTGGTGCTGAATATCATTCCTAAAACCATCATATATGAATATTATAGTTGTTTGAAGTAGGTCAAACTAGGGATCGAAGTCTGGATCTAGACTTAATGTTGCGTCGACTTTGAGTGCCTTTCAGCTTAACTGATTCGATGTTTGAGAAGTCACTACAGACAATATACTATAAATACCGCTTTCACCACAATCGACTCTATTATATTATTCCGAAATATTCGAGTCTGATCAATCATCTTCTATATTCTATATAGGTATGGGGTAAGGGTTTCATTAGTATAAACAGCAACAATGCGTGGATACGGGTTTGTGTACGTTGGGTTAAAAGATTGACCCGAAACGGATTCCACTTGAACAGCTGTGATCGTCGGTACATTTAGATACTTAAATACGTCCAAGTATTGAACGAAAAGATCTCCAAAAAAATAAATTAATTAAGTCTGCCAGAAATTAGTTGAGATGGCTAATAACAACTTCAGCTCGGCTTGTCGAAGACGTGACTGCTGAGATGTTTAAATCTTAGTCTTGCGAAAGCTGGACAGTTGCGGAGATGGAGAATAGATATTTCCATCTGCCCTTTTTTCATACCAATGCCTTCTGTGATCCAGGACTAGAGCGCAACATGACAAAGGAGACCCAGCTCGTTTCCAATGTAATCGTAACAAGGGTATCCTCACTTGCAAAGCTCATCGGCTTGGCATTTTCCAGCGTTTCCGCTCGCTATGACCGGTCCTATACACGAGTCTGACATTGAAGTAGCTTGATGCTCTTGATAGTGAGGACAGACTCTTCTTGTCACCATAATAGCAGCCAACTCTACCTGAAAAACACTACAGTGATCCGGTGATTAATTTCCGAGAAAACTAAGCTACTTTCCAGTTCTAAAAGAAAAATGTTCCCCCTCTCCGTAGATCTACCATAATAGCAGCCAACTCTACCTGAGAAACACTACAGTGATCCGGTGATTAATTTCCGAGAAAACTAAGCTACTTTCCAGTTCTAAAAGAAAAATGTTCCCCCTCTCCGTAGCTCTACCATAATAGCAGCCAACTCTACCTGAGAAACACTACAGTGATCCGGTGATTAATTTCCGAGAAAACTAAGCTACTTTCCAGTTCTAAAAGAAAAATGTTCCCCCTCTCCGTAGCTCTACCATAATAGCAGCCACCTCTACTTGAAAAACACTACAGTGATCCGGTAACCTAAAAATATGAATAATGTAGAGTTTCTTAAAAAAAGCTTCCCTATAAGATAGTGCTAACTCTGATTAATTTCCAAGAAAACTAAGCTACTTTTCAGCCCGCAAAGAAAAATGTCCCCTTTTCACAGAAAAACGATTATGACGACTTTGACTAAATATATGGAACTAATGCGCAAATTGCGGTTACTTTCGCTGTTAATTAGAATATTTATAAACAACTAGAATGTTTAATATCAATCTCTAGCCTACGTGCATCTCTGTTGGTAACTAGATTTTTTTTTGCTTTCCACTCTTGGTACTTTTTCCAATATTCATTGCTGGTTTCTCCCTGTTGTAAAGCTGGGTCAAGTCAGCGGCATCTATAAACATCAACATATGTTGTCATTGCAATATAATTTCGATGCGTCATTTGTCATTAGTACTATGCTAATGCAAGTATATCATTTATCAAATTGACTCATGTTGTTTTTGTAATATTCTTTATTGATTGGCATTACGCAAAGTGTGTGAGATTTTGTGATTTCCCATCTTGCTTTAAGGAAAATGTGATTTTCTTCAAGGCGGTAATTCAAAAAATATAGTTGTATATACTTTATTTTTTATATAATATTTATATACGTATCTACATTTATAGACGAATGTAAATGTTAGATGTAAGTAACGGTGTCGTTAGGCATTACAAAGAATTTCTTTTTCACAACTAATTACAAACTTGATTACAAGTTAATCTAAAGATGGCAAATATAAAAATTAGTAATAATTAATGAATATTAATATATAAGTATTTATGTTTGTATAAAAAATGACCACAGAAAATCGTATAAATTTGCGTACGTCAATAAGAACCGTAAATTGTTGACTTTAGTACTTAACCCAGTGGCAAAATCGTTGAAGTTTAACGATTTTCCACGCAAAAGTTGAAATTAAGTGACATCAATAAAACTATCCGGTAAGTAATTGACGATTGTGTACTGTTTATTGGACTTAAAAGTAACTAATTATTGCTATTTTTTTCAGCAGTCGATCTTATTTAGCTTAAAAAGGAAAAGCATACCACACTCTCGCTTAGATTTTTTAGACGAAAAAAAATTCGTTATTTTTCCAATAGACAGTTTCAGCAAAGTTAAGAGTTTGTGCTAAAAATATTTTTAAGACCGTTTTGTGATTGCTTGACTCAGCTTTGCTTGAGCACGCTTCAAACATGGAGACCAGCAAAACAAGATGTCTTCAGTAAAGGCGAAGAAAGCCAAGGGACTGAAAATGTTAATACTGTTTGTGTTCCTGATATTTAGGCTGCCTTTTATGCTTCCGGATTTGGCAATCTCAGTGACCAAATCATGAAAAAGTCCTGTGAATCGACACACACCATCTCTTCGTCGATTTCAAAGGTACTTTTGACAGCAGAAGCTGCCTTAATATCGCTATGCCTTAATTTGGTATCGCTGCAAAACTAATAAGGCTGTTGCAACACCATTTGACCATTGACCAACACCAAATGCTCCGTAAGGTTCGGGGAGGTTCTCTCCAAGCCGTTCGATACCAAATAGCTGCTGGTGTACGCCGATAATATTGATATCATTGGCCTCGACAACCCCGACGTTAGTTCTGCTTTCTCAAGACTGCATAAGGAAGCGAAGTCTAGACGAAATATGTTCTGTCATCAAATAAATAGTCATCGCATTCACGACTTGGCTCGCTCTTCACTTGCGAACGGATGCTAACTTGGTAGGCAATTGAAAAGTAAAGTTCTCTCTCGACGAAAAATGACCAAACTATACAAGTCTCTCATCATTCTCGTTAAGGTGGTCCAAAATCAGTTCTTGTTCCGGAAACTTTGGATGCTGTGCGCAAACTCATACTGCAAGATCGTCATGTGACCTATCGTGACATTTAGACAAATATAGGCATTACAGGGACTAGCATACATTCAATTTTACATGAACATTTGACAATAAAAAAATTCACTTTGGATCCCACACCTTTTATCAATCGTTCAAGAAAAAAAGGCTAGAGTGGATTGGTTGAAAGAAATATTTTCAAAACTATATATGAAAACAATGTTCGAATTAGACTAGAACAAAAGAGTAAATTCTGAGTGATTTTTGTGCCAGTTGAAACCAGGGAAACCAGTCGCTGAAGTCGGATTACTCTTCTCCACGATAACGCTAGTTCTCACACAGCGGCTGAAAAAACTGCATTTTTGAGCATTCAAAACATTGATTTGATGAGTATCCACCGTAAAGTAAACGTATTTTGGAGATACCCCAATCAGAGTGTTAAAGTGCTTCGAGAATTGGTTCAAAACATGCAAAAACAATAAAGCAATTTTCGATGATTAATTTTTGTTCTCAAATCTCGAAATATAAAAGGCAACTTACGTAGTGTAACAGTCAGGCACGCATAAGCTCGATTTTGGTGATTTCGTTCCGTTTGGAACCATTTAAATAAATGACGAGCAACGCATATACCACATTTGGTCCTTAGCGATGCCAGATGGTCCGAGTGCAAGAGAAGTAGTCAGCTTTCAGGAAGCCAGCGCTTGTTGTGTGTTTCAATACGTTTTGCGGCCACACTATCGATACCTCTTCCAGTATTCCATATTCTGAGACCTTCAAATACTTGAAGAATTGCCTTACCAATGCGAGACAAGTGCACAAGAGATGTTCCATTGCTTCCCTGGTGTCCTGCAATCATATCAATCTGTTAGCTCCATTCGGGTCATGGTTTAAAATCCAAGAAACGCCATAAACGTTGAACAAGCCAAGATTGAGGGTCAGCAAGGTGTTTATGTATTTTGTGGGATTAGCAAGAAGTTATCTACTATGAGTTGCTTCCCTACGGCCTAATTTTTAATTTGAACTTTTACTGTGAACAATTGCAACGTCTGAAGAAAGCAGTCGCCCAGAAATGCCTAGCTCCTATAGAAGAGAGGGAATTTTGTTTCCTTAGCACAGCGCCAGGCCACATACATCGAAGAGTACTAGCTAGCTAGAAGCTCCGGAATCTTTGCTGGGCGTTCTTTTGAATCCACCTTATAGTTCAGACCTGACACCAAAAGCAGTTTATCAATACTCTTCGATGCAGAGCATTGTATCTTGCAGCAATTCCTCCTCCAGCAAGTAATGTAAAAACCACCAGTTAAGCAATTGCTGGGTAAAATTCCTGGTTTCCTAGCGGTAGATGATTGTTCGTATGGAAGTAGCGATTATAATCCATTGGATCGCAGTTTGTGGTGCGAGTTCGAGAAAGTGGCCTGTCGAATACCACACAGAAAGAGTCTCAAAAAAACTTGGTATGAGCAGCGTCGTCAATACCAATTCAAAGCTGATGCTCTTGATCAAATGCCAAATCGCTCATTTAATATACGCGTTTTAAATAAAATTAACTTAGTTCAATTTTTACAACGGCCTGAGCTTCAAAAATAAAGGTGGTCTCTCATCCGAAGCTGTTTTGCCGTTTTAATGGCGGGTGTTTTTTAGGTGGCGGGTTCCAAACCCAGCACACAACCCTGAGGAGGGATGTTTCGCCTTCTTACTTTAGGTAACTTTTTTGCCTACTTGGTCTGAGCTGCTTAAGCCTCGTGAATGGCAATCAGACTTTCCTCAAACTTTCCTAACTTGCGTGAACTCCTACACATGGCTCCATGAGCTTGCAACATAGCTTATGACTGTACTAAGAACAATATGAAATTCTTAAATTCAAACCAAAGTAGACTGCTTCAAATTTGTTGAAAGTCTAAGAAAAAGCTCAGTGTTTCGAATTAATTTTCGAAGAAGCTTTGAAAGAACATTTTCAGCAAGGTATCAATATGCTTAGAACTATTCTCCTTCCTTTTCCTAAAAATATGTAACTGATTCTTTGTCAGCTCTAACTATGAACTATTCTTTGTTGAATAAAATATGCAACAGAAAAATGTAATGTTCAAATTCGTAATCAAAAATAATTTTTACAGTGTACCGTAATACAATATAGTCACATATTCACCACACTTTCACCTTGCCACTCATACAATCAACAAAAAAGGGTGTATGCTTGTTGTATTTGAGCAAAGCAGGCGTGTTTTTATCCATTCCATATGTTATTGTTGTTATTGGCCTTTGCTTATCCAGGCAGCTTTCGCCATAAAATCACAGAGCGGCGAGCTTTTCTGCTCAACAGCTTCGCCTTTGTCTGTCGGCGTTGCAGTTATGCCGCACAACGTCGCAGGATGCTCTTTGATGCGCGCAGCATCAGTCTGTCGGTGCCTCGACAACGGTGTGGTAACAAGTGAAAACGCTGCTGAGGCTAAAGTTTAAAGAAATTATTAAAGAAATAAAAATAAAAGAGTACGGGACGTGGAAAAACCGCCTGACATGCGGTCTCAAATTTGTTTTTTGAGCGCGGCGTGCGGTGCCTAAAAGTGAATAAAAAAAAAAAAAAAACAAACCGAGAAAAGCGTAATATGAGAAAATTAAAAAAAAAGAAGTGAAATTATGAAAATTAAAATCATTACAGTAAATCATCGTTTAGTGAAATTCCATACAAAATTAATGAAAATAATAATTTCAGAATTCCTTTGGAAATATTCTTGGATAATATTCTTCGTCAGTGAGTGATGGCTTAAATGGATGTCATTTACAGTGGTGTCATGAAAAGTTGCATATCACTTACATAGACACATGTGGCAGTTGATTTATGTACATATTGATATATGCATATGTATATAGCTACTATATATTTAAAAAGTGGCTGTGTGTTACCTTTTGTTGCGCGAAACAAAGTGTCATATGACGCTTTGATAAATGACCTAGTACAAGGATATATTGCAGTAGATATATTATAGCAGAAAAATATAAATATAACGGTAAATTTATGTGCTCCAAATTCCTCTAACTCCGTCGCTAAGTAGTTTAAAGTACTTGGGTTAGTTGCAAGTGGAAAAAAAAATTATTAAAATTAGTGTAAAAGTGAAAAGTTCGAAAGAAGTTAAGTCTTCGAACATTTAACGGGTTAAAAAGTTATATTCCGAATACAATGATAAGTTACGTCTTCGTAGCCTTAATGGTTCGAATAAGTAAACCCATATTCTATATGCAGCGATAACTACCTATTTTAAGCTGCCGGTAAGGGAATACAGTGTTTCATAAGTTCATAACATTGTCCCCTATTGCTTGTTGCTACAGTGTTTCACAAGTTCATAAAAATGTTTTTCTATTGCTTGTTGCTTCTTATAATTTATTATAATATTTGAAAAGCTTTTAGAATATTCTAGACATATCTGAAATAATATTTTTGAAATCAAATTTAAAACAAGATTCGATAACTTACTTTATTTATTTAAGGTGGTGACGCCCACTTTTCAACATTATATGTCGCTTGAGTTTTCTCTCTTCATCCCGTTAAAATGCTGTCTCGAGGTAAATCGCAGTACGTCCAGTGAGCTCTTCGTCCTCAGTAGAGGTTTCATTTAGGTTTCATTTAACCACGTCAAAGTGATTTTAAGTGGCCATGGGTCCATCGATTTTCACACAGTAAGGTCAAAACTCTTACCGAATGCCAGTTGTAGATGTTTAAAAGATACGTTAGCTTCTACTACCCAACGCTTCCTTTTTGTGTCCCGCCTTAGTGAAATCTGAGCTTGGCAAACTTGTATTGTAAATCTTGAAACTTCCAGTTGAACTAATAGGTTTAAGCGGAACCTATTAACCAACTATTCAAAAACTTTATGAAGGACCGTCTTTAGCAGTGCAGCAGTACGATTTTCTTTATTTCGTAAAGAGTAAATGAGAACGAAGTTGGCCGAAGTAAAGTTAAATTCTATGTTCCATGTCATGTTTATGTCACACAAAAAACATAAAAACGCTCAGCTGAAATCCCCGAGATATTGAGATTATGAAAAAGATAAGTTCTTATTTTATATCGTTGTTCAACAGAAAACTAACCCGTTGCCGGTTCTGGGTTCGGTTGAGAGGTCGCTCCTAACAGAGATCTCATTTGGATAGCTTTTGATTGTCCATTGTCGTACCTAGGGCTCCTATTAAACTGATCCTAAAGACGCTCATAAATCGGCGAAGCGCTACGAACCGCTCAACAATTTCTTGAGGCGGTTAATGTTAATTTCATTTCTGTCTCCTTGTTCGCCGAAGGTATGACTGCCGATATGTGTCAACCTCTGTCTTGCAAAATTTTGACAGTGGAAGAGAAAGTGTTTGGACATTTCCATCTTACCTTTTTCCAAATATCTTCGATAGTTTTCGATTTTTAGCCTTATTGCTTGTATGTCTATTGAAGAATATCCGCTAAGAATTCATTGCGACAAGATGAACTTTGCTAAGGTGAAATAGCTCAGTGGATCTCCTGCATTCTATTCTAGGCTAGAAAGATCTAACAGTCACGCATAGACCGGCCGTCAATCAACGTATGCGAGATCCATTAGTCCAATACTTGAACGCAAAGTGACAAAGGGTATCCAATTCGTCCTCATTCCAGCTTGGGAACCATGAATGAATCAAATTTTGATACCCTATTGTGATGTGAACCTTATTTAACTTTCTGCATCGACTTGGACATAATGTAGTTTCGTTTGGTTTTAGAAGCTCATATAACATTACCTTCTTTTGAACCCACCAAATATAAAGCACTACTTTGATGTCATGGATATTCGGCTTTGTAGTTGATTTGGCTGGGTTTCTTCTATGATTTTTTAGTTTAGGGTTATTGTAATGAATCCATTCTTTATCACCAGCCAGAATCCGATGAAAAAACGACATTTTTTTGTAGCAGTCAATAGCATTTGTGACATGTGAAATGGCCATTGAAGGTCTACTGTGTTCAATTAATTTATTATTCTTTGCTTTTGACTGTATCCGTTTGCTCCTAAACGTTTTAAAAATGGCTATTTGAGTGACTCCCAAAGGTTGGAGAGCTCATCTTGGATTTGGTAACGATGTTCATCGGGTAATACTTTCAGTTCAGTTCTCATTTTAAAATTTTTTTGGTTATTCGAAATGAGTTTTAAGTTGTTATTTTGTATAGATGGCCATATATGTAGTTTCATACCTAAATTGATTCTTGCTTAAAAACGCAGTATTCAGACCAATCTTCAATCTTTGATAAATAAATGTAGCTATCTATCTAGTTACATATAAATATTACTTGAAGTCTGAAGATTTAGAGATCTCAAAATCAGTTTAAATTCTATAATATAATATGTCTCATAAGTCCCGCTTGTTTCCGCTTAAATGAAATACTTATCCCTAGGCAACAAACGAAGTTAAAACATTTGAGACTTGGCTATATACGCTGTATATTCTCAAAATGAGAGTAATCTGAATCAATACTCGACATTAAATATTTTGGATTTTACTTATTTTTCAAAGACAAACAATGAAGTAATAACTATTGTTGAACAAAAATTAATTCTTATATTATTAACAGTTGTCTGGGTTATGTAGATAGTGATTTTAAAAAATAATAAATGCGCCAAAATGTAGGCAACATTTGAATGATATCATTTTATTGCTGCTTAGAAATAAATAGTTAAAGAAAGCATTCATTTAAGATGACCATTAAACTAAATTGCCCAGCCCAGCCCAGTGCCTTTCGTTTCTGTTACTTAAAGTAGGGTATTTCCTTAATACTACTCTTTCCACTTTAGAAGAATACAACTGGAGCGGCTGTTTACTGAAACGTGTTTTGTATGTTAATATATTTTCTAATAATCTAAGATTACCTTTCTTGCCTCATTTCCCTATTATCCTAAACTTGAAAATCATAATTGCCACAGAAGTCTCGGGTTATCAGCGTAATCCTTCTTTAATGGCATTTTTTAGTTTTTGGTTTGCTACTCTAGTCCTTAAATCTGAAGCCTTTGCTTAAGTAGACTATGACGAAACATATTTTTTATGCGCTAAAATGTCACTATAACGAGTTACAGTTAAACTTGCAGTCCAAATATGTACTTCATCATAAAACTCAGCTACTGCTAAGTGTGTGTGTGTCTGAGTTGAGACCAACGGTAGATAAACTTTACTTCATGCTGATGCTGAGTTTGCAAATTTTTATTTCGAAAGGCAACAACAACATTGACGTACAAGGGTAAAGTGATAGGTCAGTGAGAACATGAAGTCTCTAGCATAAGCGATGCTATTTGTGACTATAAAATTACGACTATAAAAGTTATTATGACCAAGAATTAGGGTTCTAAATTTTATATACTTTCATTTGCATAATGTTATGGTACTGCGAATATGGCCTCGGAAACTTCAAAACTTCAGTTCAATGACGGATCTTCGATACAAACAAGTACTGACTATTTCTTCTTTACCGACGTGATCCAACGACTCCTCTGAAAGCCGTTGCTGTTTTTCGTTAGCCTTAAACATATTTCATCAATCCTATGGACTAGCCCTTGATTGAAGACTTGGTTACTTTAGTCCGATCTGAGGAATGTTTTGAAAGCAGTGCGTGAGCCTCAGAACTTTCAGAAACCTCAGAAACACAATGCTCCATCATTCCTATGATCTAACTCGACTCTGAAAGGATTATCCGTTGCCGTTTCTCATTAGCCTTAAACATAATTCATAATTCATATGAGCTAAGCTTTGGTTGAAGACTTAGTTATTTAAGTCCGATCTAAGGAATGTTTTGAAAGCAGATCGTGAGCCTCAGAAATTTCAAAAACATCAAAAACACAAAACTCCATCATTCCTATGATCTTAATCAACTCTGAAAGGATTATCCGTTGCCGTTTCTCATTAGCCTTAAACATATTTCATAATTATATGAGCTAAGCATTGGTTGAAGTCTCATTCATTTCAATCTGAACTAAGAAATGTTTTGATAGAAGCTAATAACTGATTATTAGCTTATAGTTTGGTCTTTGGTCAAGCACTGGCCAGAACCACGACCATCTTAAGCTTCCTTTTCGCAGTTCAGTCAGTTTTCATTGCTTTTTAGTTTTATTTATTGGAATATTTGAAATAAGTTTTCGAATGTCGGAATCCTCAATTGCATATAGTACTTCTCTGATCTAGAAGGTCCAGTATGTTCCAAACCGTCCCAAACATTATCTGGATCTTCTGAAAGAGCTAATACCTAATTATTCCGTTTTAGCTTGGTCTTATTAAACCTTCAGAGGGAAAACGTCCCATCAAATTAAAAGGACTGCTCAGTATCACGACCATTTTGCGTCTTCTTTCCACAGTTCAGTAAGCTTTATTTGTTTCTTAGTTACATATGTATCCATTACGAATAAAATCTGATCCAGGTTCAAGGAAAAGCTATAACAAGAACTTTTGTGTATTTTATAATACTTTCTTCTGGGCTAATCTTGATTGAAATATTAATTATTTGAACGTATATTTAGAAATAAGTTGCCGACTCTCAGAAACTTCAGAACAACACTTATCTAACATTCCATGTTCTAGCTTGGCCGAAGCAGTTCATTATTCTGAGCTTCTATAGAAGCTATCAGATTATTCAGCTGTAGTTTTGTTTTAGGCAATCGTTAGCAGAAAAACTTGCTGTCATACTTAAAAAATGTTCAAAACCATGATTATCCCAGGATACTACTTTCCGAGACTCAGTAGGCTTCCAATGGTTTCAACTTTTTGTGCATTATTTTGAACGAATATAAAATTATACGTTGATCCATTACAAGGAAAATCATAAACCAGGTTCAAGAAGAGGCTATTGCTTGACCTTTTGAGTACTTTATCTAATTTTCTTCTCTTGCCACTACGAGATGACTCACAATCATATTTATATTACAAACGAACATCACTTTTTGGAGTGATGCTGCGGGTGGGTCAAGGTGGTATATTTTATATTTGTATATCTCGAACAGCGTATATTGTTAGAAGGGCGAGCTGTGTTCTTTAGCTCTAAGGGCACTGGCTGGTGGCGACACACGCCCGCAGATCTATCGATCGAGAGACTGCAGAAAATGTCTAGAGCAGGGCAACAGGGAAACAATGGAGTATCTCTTTTGCACTTGTCCCGCATTGACAAGACTACGCTGCCCGCATCTGGGGTCTCCACGGTATGATACACTGGAGGAGGTATCGATAGCGAGACCATAGAGTTTGTTAGCAGCCATTCTAAAGGATGACTACTCCTCATGAACCCTGTAACGGACCAAAACTGGTCTATGCGTGGCTCATTGGCCTACCAGATTAACCTGTCCTAACCTAACCTGACTTCTTTAGCCATGTCCGTCTGACTATACATACTCGAACTAGTCCCCCAGTTTTTGAAATATCTATTTGAGATTTTGTGTACGTTTTTTTCTCCTAAAGAAGCTAGTCATATGTCCGAATCAACGACATCGGGCCAGCATAAGATAAAATTGCCTTATAAGCTCATCGATTTGAATCAAGTTTTGTATGAAGAAATATTTTATTTGACAAGATATGTTCATGAAAGTTGGTATAGATTAGTTTCCAAGCCGACGACAAGATCTCCGAGCAAATTTTTCAGATCGGACTACTATAACATATAGTTGTCATATAAACTGAGCGAGCAAAATCACGATTTAAAATTGAAAACTTTTTTGTTTGAGAAAATAGCTTCACCAAATTTGGCACAAATTATTTCTCCATGCAATGCTATTATCTATAAAAAAAAAACTTTAAAGATCGGATCACTATAGCATATAGCTGTCATATAAAGTAAACGTTGAAAACCAAAATAAAGATCTTTTTATAACTTTTTTGTGCTATGAGAAAGAGACCTGTTAAGAGTATTATAGTTCCGGTGCAATTGAAGGTAACCTTTTTTCGTGTTTGCTTGTCCGTTTTCGTTGTATCTTCAAGGAATCTCCAACTCTTTTTTCACTTTACTTTCTTTTCAATATTTCTCCCAGAAAATTCTGCTTGCCTTAACAAGCCACCCTCGTCCGGATGCAAAACAAAAGTCAGCTAGCAATAAAAAGAGGCAAAGACGTTGAACTGCCTATCAAAATGACAAAATGGTAGAGCAACAACAGCTGACACAATGACTGTAAGACCGAAGTGAGAAATAAAAAGAAAATAAAAAAGATTTCGGTAAAAAACGTGACGTTGCGGAATCAATCATTCAACTCACTGACACAGCTGACACATAAACACAGCTAGTACACATAAACCTATTATATATCTTCGTTAGATATGTGTTACTAAGTAGATACGTGTATGTATAGTATGTATGGTTGTGTAGTTTACTTCCATTTTCTGCTTGCATTCCAACGCTTTCACTGCGCTGATGTATATGTATGTGTATGATGTATATGTATGTGTATATGTATACATTTTTGTCGGTATATGTGGAGCTCTGTAACTGTATAAATTCTTACATACTCGCTACGCAAACTTGTTATCATCTTTACAACTCTTTCTTGCTTACTTTCTGCTTCTGCTTTGTATTTAAACACATATACACATATGTATTTTTATGTTTGTACGCATGTATATCTATGTTTGTATATATGCATATGTATGCGTGTACATATGTATACTTATGCATATATGTACATATTTGCACTTTATGCTAACAGTAAGTGAAGTTGACATTTTTATTACACCGCTGGGTAAAATGTCACTCTGTGAAAGCAAGATAGGCCACGTTTCGGCTTTGCTTTTGTTTTTGTTTTTCTGATTATTAGCCCAAATGTAGGCACACGCAAGGGAATATCGTCCGCCAAAGAGTATAACTTTATGTTTTTAGTTTTTATTTTTTGTTTTAGTTACATTTCTTTCGGTGCTATGCTGCATTGGCACTTAGGTTGCGTATACGCAGCGTTGTACTATGAAGTGACCATAGTGATAGCTAGTTTCTACGCTGAAAAAACAGGAAACAGTGAACTTGTTTGAACGTATAATTAACTGCGAGCATTACGCGTAGGAAGTAGATGTGTTAGGTCAGAGAGATTTCTGTTTAAAGCCCAGAAAAGCTCTTAAATCTGTGTCAGAATGAAAACTTTAATTTTTTAAATTTTTATTTGGCAAGCAGTTAGAAAAAAACTTGTCTAACTAATTTTTTTTTAATTTAGTTCATTTTATTCTTTTATATTTCATTTGTATTTTACTCTATTTTACTTTAGTTTTTAGTATTATTTCTTCATTAACTTAAGGGGCTATACCAGTGTAACGCACGAAAAAATAAGCGATTTTTCGTGAATTTTTTTTAAAGAAAGTACTCGATCGAGAGTGTTTCGAAGTTCTTTGGACATAATAAGATATATTTTCAGCTAAAATAGTTTTTTTTTTTAAATTTTCAAAAATAACGGAGTTATTTGCTGTCTTCGGATGTGCCAAAAAAAGTACCCCAACTGCTGACATGATTCCGGCCGAATGTGTAGCTCAAACAAAAAAATTCCAAAAGGTTATTAAAGTTGAAGGCATGACTTTTGAAAAACATAAAAAATTAACAAAATTGCGTAATTCTAAAAAAATGTCGTTTTTTAGTTAAAAAATGTTTTTTTTTAATGCCAAATTGACAATTATCCATCAATCAAGATCGTATGCCATTGTATAGTAAATATATTCAAGAAAACTGAGAAAAAAGTCGAATAGTGAATTTTTCGTTGATATCAGCAATTTTGAAAAACGTCGTTTTGACGTTTTGAAAAACGCGTTTAAAGTTTCAACTATCGATTTTTGCTAGGTAAATTTATATTTACCATAAAAATTGCTATTCTGCATACAATACACCTTCTTCTTATTCGAAAAATGCTAGCTGAGAGGATAACGCTTGTCTCCGGGTTGTTCATCCCTCTCATCGGGGGACGGGTTGTTCATCGCGTGACGTATCTCCGCCTGCTTGATCCGGCTGTAAATTCTTTGAACTGCATCTTCTTCCGCAATACGACCGACAACCACGCAAATTACTTCCATCATTTTTAAAATATTATAAAAACCATCATTACATATTGAAATTGCTAGGAAATTTTACGAAATTAATTGTTTTCATCCCGCTGCGAAGGTGCTTTGGAGCAAAGTTCCATAGCAACTTATTATAATTTTCGTTGCTGTTTTGTGTGTTTCCTCCTTGACATCGTTCTAGCAATTCTCTTGAACTCAAATCAGTATAAATAATCGTGAGAGCTTTTTTGGATATTACTCATTTTCCTTGGGTTGGTAGTGTACGAGAGCTGATAGTAAGCTGAACAAACGCTTCGACAACTGTGCCTGACGGTTCCAAAATACATTTAAAATGGTCGAAAACTACATTACAAAGACCTATATAGACCCCCTATATTATCTATATACTGTTTACACTGCGAAAGATTCGAGCACTACAACGACCTTACTAACTCCGAAACTCCGTCCATAGGCAGGTGGCCCGATGTATGCTAGCGGGCGGTCGCTCTTTAGAAAGCTGCCATTTAAAAACTATTCAAGGTATGACCTTTCCGATTTCACATAACATTTTTGAAAATATATACTATTGAAAAGGTGAAAAATCGATTTTTGAAAGTGCCACATTGGTATAGTCCCTTAAGAACGGGAAGTAATTTTTCTCAAAAATTGATTAGCTGCTAACCTTTTCTACTCTAAAGAAGCATTATCATTTCATGAAGAAATATTAAACGCCATTGCTATCGTAGTTTGTTAGTTCATCCATTGATTTTAGGCATCTAGGTATTACTTTAGTTTCATACCAAGAAAATTAGACCTAATTCACTGCAGTATAAAAGTCCTCATTTGAAAGCGAATTATACAGTCTTTCCATTTCAGACATCCTAATAGTCTGTCACACTGTATGAAAAACTAAGAGCTTTTTATCGCTTAATATAATTTAGAAGTTATTCGATGAGTTTCAGCTTAGTCATCAAGAATTCTCTCTATTCATTGTTTAGTTAAAACAATCGCCAATATTAAATATGTGCAATAACCTTTCGATCAAGATAATCATTCACTAACGCTATACAAAATATGGTCGACTTTTTCGTGTTTAGCTTCTTCACAAAGGCAGCATGAGGAGAGCTTTGTGCACTCTTTCAATTTGTGATCTTGTTGGCCGCATTTTATGCAAGCACCTTGTCCTCTCCTATCGGGCTCTTTGCCATCTCATGATAGGAGCCCTGGGCCAAAGCAGCGAAAGCACCTTTTGGTGGTTTCTTTGAGTCGCAACCAGCAGTTAACCCAGTCTATTTTTGTGCATGCCTGTGGCATCAGTACATCAGCTTAATCCTGATAGAGCGTTATATATGCCCTTACCCGCTTTCTTGTGTTAGGTGCTATTATGTTCATCGTCGAGTCTTCGATGGGGTCCTGTAGCGCTTATTTCATAGCCCCTGCTACTTCTTCTTTTGTTGTAAGTGAGTCGGGGTCTCTTAACTCTATAGTAGCCTTTGATTTAAGCTTGGCCACAGTTGCAGATTCTTAAAGGGTAGTCTTTAGTGGCCCCGCAGAAGCTGGCTTTTGTAGCCTGTTCCTTCTCCAGCTCTAATAGTACCGCACTGGCCCTTGTTTTGCGGATCCCTTTGATCTTGATCTCTGCCATCTTTAATATTTACTTTGCTACGAATATTTTTAAGGATCTCGGCGTAGCTATTGCCGTCTCCTGGCTTAATAATCACTGCCTCTGTTTGGGCCTATTATATGCCCTCTGACTTGCAGTTATCTTCTTCCCTTATTGTCTCTGTTTTGCGCTTTAATGTTTCTTCGTTTGCGTGGGTCTTCTTTGCTCTTTTAGGCATAACTTTTTGCCACTGGCCGTCCTTTTCATTTCGTGGTCGCACTGTTTCTCGAGACTCCACCGGACTTGTCGCGCGCCGCTTCGATATTATTGACTTTGGGGTAGTGATGCGTTTGCTAAGAGGTTCTCGTCTTTTATCATTTTCGGCGATGAGCCAAACTCTACGGTAACTCTTTATTACGTGGTAGAGTTCATCTAGCTGTGCCGCTCCGTTCTTAACATTCATGCTGACATTCTTCAGTTTTGCCATCGTCATCTTCATAATTTGCACGATACCTTTGCATTTTTCTAAGAATTCCTCTTCTGCCCCATTTGAGTAATGCGCTCTTGTTTCGGTAACTTTTGAGTACCTTCTGTCGTGGTACCTGCGGTGCTTTTCCTTTCTCTTTGTTTTGCTGGTGGTTTCGCTATCTTTTCTCCGTATATACTATTTCTGGACCTATTTAACAATTCCTTAGTTCCATTCTCTTCATAATTCGACTATATCTGCTTCGTTATCTTGCAGTTGCTGATTTATTTCCATTTGCTGTGAGCTATTTGTATAAAATTGGTATACATAAAGCTTTTTTGATCGTTTCCAGTGGACATGATATTAATCCAGCCCCGGAATCGTTTAAAGAGGCGTGCAACTTGGCCAACTTGTCTGCTTTTCGTTGCCGAAAATGTTCCTATGGCCGGGAACTCAAATTATGAACAAATGGAGTTGACCTGTCAGCGATTTTAAAGCCTTCAGCCATTGTTGAGTACGCTGGAATCTATGTGCGACGTCGGCAAGGCCCTCAATGCCGCTCGGCTATGCGTATAAACGGTTGCTTTTTGTAGCCTCCCGTTCTTGTTCTCTCCTACTGCTGTTTGTAAGATGCTGACTGAGTTTGGTAGCCGGATAGAGAGAGAGAGAGAGAGAGAGATTTAGAGATCATTTGAGTTACACCCGCCAATACTAAGCAGTTCATGGACGTTATTTATATAGTAGACTTTTCTTCACTTCTACTTAAATAAGTAACAGCATTATCTTTAAATATTCTATATCCGAACTTTTGCTGCATTTTAACAAGCTTTTCATCAATTTCATATAAATTATTCGAAAAATAAATAAACTGGCATTTCATATGGATATTGGCTCAACTAAATCTCATCAAACACTAAAAACTGCGAAGAGTTGTATGTGTGTGTGTTGCTTGCACTCAAATGAAATATTATGTATTCGAAGGATTTCTGTGAAATGTTATTGAATTGAAAAGCATAAATTTCTTGCGAAAATATCCATGCTGCACTTCCGTTGACCGTCTGTAAGATGAATTTAATATTTATGTATGCTAAAACGTTCTGTTGCTCACATGGATTAGGTTGCCATTTATGTATATGTATGAATGTAATTTTTATCGGGTTATTGTATAAATTGAGAGAGTAGCGTAATATACTTATGCTACCTAAATATAAAAATTCAAACATATACACATATACATACATATATAATCAATATTGAGTTAGATGGACCGAAAGCAGATTTCCTGCTTAACACGCTTTCCGCTACTGTGTAATGCAGTCGGTTGGTAAATTGATTCGATTACCCTGTTGTTGTTGTGTATACTGCAAGAGACGTCACAAAAGTTGGAAATATTCTAAATACTATATAACTTATATATATTTATATATATGTATATCTGCCCATATCACAAGCGTATTCTTGAAATTATATATCTACAGACAACAATAATTTTGGGCAGTAAGCGGCTACAAATACATATCTACAATACCTATATATCTCATATTTGTAAATATGTAACAAAAAGTAGCAAGCAAGCAGCATTCAGACAATCATCGGTAGATTGAGTGCTTCACGGCAGCGATTTGCGATTGAAATTAAATTTCTTACACTCATTTTCATTGTATTGGTATTATTGCAGAGCCACAAGCCGCATGGCTTAGAACCGATTGCTCGTAAGATACATATAGTATACAATCATACTATCAGTGTACACATAGCTTCGTTGCTGTGTCTTTCTATTTGCTGGTTTGTGGATTGTGGGGCAGCTGTCTGCGTATGGTCAACAATATTGGCAAATCTGTCAAATGTTAAGTCGATAAATAAGACAAAAATGCTGTTGTCAGTGGTCAACAAAGTTAAAGTGCCTGCACAACAATTTGAACAAGCACTTAAGCAAATGTGAAGAACAGAGTTGGTTGTATGAAACCTTGGGTATATAATAAAACTATCTTAAGGTGACATAACTAGTTCCGAAGCGATGATTCCTGCACTAGTTACTTATAGAATACAGATCATAAATGGTTTGATCTAACATTTGAGGGAATAGAACTAGTGCCACACTGACTATTTCTGGACTAGTTAATTTATATACAAATAGTATACAGGGCATTGGTGGATTGAAATAATCTTGGTGGTATTAAATTTGTGCCGAACTGAAGTTGTTTTTGAACTGGAAACTGAGAGCCGATGGTTTTTCGACTAGTGAACTTTTATGCAGAGATACATCATACAGAGTATAAATAGTTGGCTATAATCCTTAGTGATATGAAATGGATGATTTTGGGGCTAGTGAAGAGGGTTATCACTTTTAATTTGAATAACCGTTGTATAAAAAGTTGAGACTAACTAGACTAGTACTAGTTACAAAGTAATGTAATACAGCTGAACAATTTCTTCCACCACTTTTTGCCATTTTTCCGCTATAGACATTATACAAAACTTTTCTGGTTTCTCGGCGAAAAACTGCTACAAGTAATTTCTCAACTTCACTCCCTTAAGGGAGTTCGGCATTGACGAAAACAAATGGTAGTCCCATGTTGGACAGTCAGGGCTATATGGTGGGGGCATCAAAACTTCCCAGCCAAGCTCTCCCAGTTTTTGCCGAGTCATCAAAAATGTGAGTGGTGTAGCGTTATCCTGATGGAAGACGAAGCCCTTTCTGTTAATCAATTCTGACAGTTTTTTTCCATTGCTTGCTTCAATCTCATCAGTTGTTGGCAGTAACATGTAGAATCAATCGTTCGACCAGGTTGTAGCAGCTCATAGTGGATAATTCCTTTACAATTCCACCAAACGCTCAGTATAACCTTTCGAGGTGTCAATCCTGGCTTTGCGATCAAATGTTGAGCTTCTCCACGCTTGAACCATGATCTTTTTCGCTGATTATTGTCGTATTCGATGCACTTTTCACCTCTTATTATCATTTGTTTTAGAAATGGTTCGATTTCATTTCATTTCAGCAAAGAATCACAGACATGTCATTGTCACAAAGTTGAAAAAGACACAAGTTAACAGAAGGAAAGGTCGAAGACCCGGGGCATACATAAATGACCAATGTGACAAGCTGAGTTTAGAGCTGTGTTTAGCTATAACCGTCTGTCTGTAAGTCTGGATATACGTGAAACATTGACTTGAAGTTTAACATACATCTCTATCTCCCAAAAAAAGCTGCCGAATTAGCGGAACCGGCCTTATTGAATCACTATAGGATATAGCTGCTTTACAAATATAATATAGTTCTTGTATGGAAAGCATTTTTACTATATTTGTATTTATTTCGTTATGTGTCCCAAGATTACTGCTTAGCAATCTCAATCACAACCTTCAAAGATCTCTATAAAATAAGCTCTGTCAGTCAGAGTTGAAATAACCTCTAAGAAAACTACGGCTACGACACTGTTTGAGCTGAAATATTCAAGTCAACATATATTAGAGATTGGTTAAATGATGTATATTATCACAGAGTATCCGATTGAATGAGTGATCCAAACTTAATGAAAAATAACTAGTTTAAAAGTAGTTGATAGTGTACTATTTACATAACTAGTTTTCATATTGTTTAATTTTTCAATGACATAGTGTCGAGTATGTATTTTGGTAATATAACCTACAAACTAGTGCACAATATATCTAAAATTAACTAGTTTAAAAGTAGTTCATAGTGTACTAGTTCGTAACTAGTCTTTACACTGTTTTAATTTTAAGTGGCAAAGTGTGGAGCACGCATTTTAGTAATACACTTTAGAAACTAGCCCAAAACTAATCTAAATCGCACTAGTTGTGTTACTAGTTACATTACTGCCACCTGCTTATAATAAATGCTTGACCTTATTGAGAAAATGTGCCAACTCGCACGTACATACATACGCGCACGTCTGCTCCTTTATTACTCAGGCAGTCCTGCACATACACTTACTCACGCGCCCTTGTTAACCCTTAAGCTGGCAGTTAGTCCTTGCTAAATTGCTAGCTTCACACTTATTCTTGCAAGAAAAATTGCGTCCTTTGAGTATTTGTAATTAAATTCTTCTTTGAGAGATTCTACACTATTCATAATGGTGTTTACTGCTTTCAACGCCACCCGCCGACCACTTGTTGTTGACACTGCACGAGCAAGAAGAAGAAGAAGAAGAAGAAATAAAAAAGAAGAAGCTAAAATAGAACTTAATGACTACAAATTTAATTTGGCCATTTATTTCACACTTTCACACACACTTTTCCTTTCACTTAACATACATTTCAGCGCTGCTTCCAGGCTACAACAACACAACAATAAAAACAACAATAGCGCGACGCAGATTCATTTGAGATTCATTTGAGTCTGGCGGCCTGGTGTTAACTGAAGACAAGCTACAAGTGCGGCACACACACATACACACATAATTTATGTGCATACATTTGCGCTTGTTTGTGTGTGTGTGCGTGTAATTTGCTCGCCGTCGAGCACAAAGCCGTCAACGTCACACGTTTGCGCGCATAATTAAATGCAGCGCCGAGCACGACAGATTTATGTATAGCCCAGGCTGGTGTTTGTAGGCGTCTGCACGCATATTGAAAACTCACACACACACACATATAGTACATATATACAAATATACCGCCAAACAGTAGTCACGGTCTGCAGCTCAGTAATAAGCAGCATTAAACAAAACGGACGCGGGCGTTTGGCGCAGGCACAGGCACTCAAAGCAATTACGCCCAAGTGGGCGGAGAAAGAATTATATTACAGCAACAAATTGAAGAGTGTGCAAAGAAATGCAAAAAAAAATGGAAATTGCAATAAAGAAAATGCTGGAGAAAAGCGCAGAAAAATGCTGCATTTATGCGAATTGCGGAACCGTTTAATTGTTTTCCTGCAACGCATTCGCGAAAAGAACCGCTAAAGGCGTGCCTTTGTATGTGTATGTGTGTGCAGAAAAATGGCATAAAATGCACGTGAAAACAATTTCGAAATGAAGGTAAAGAATGCGTTGTAAATTGCAGCGAAAACACAATAATTTTGAGGTTGAGGTCAAGCAATAAGTGAAAAAAGAATTTAAAAAATTTAAATGAAAGGAAAAGTTAAAGGAAAATTTAGTTAAAAAATGGCATAAAATGAAGAACAATGAATTGAAAATTATTAAAAAATAGAAAAATATATATAAAAATAACAATAATAACAAAAAACCAATTAGAATAAAAAATAAACGATAAAGAAATGAAGAAAAAAATACAAAAAATACAGAAAAGCAAAAATTACAGAAAAAAAATTTCATAAAATGAAGAATAATATATGAAAAAATAATAAAAGTTTAAAAACAAAAATAAAATAATCACTATAATAACAAATAATCAATTTGAATAAAAAATTTAAATAAAATTAAGTATTAAATAAATGCTAAAAAAATAAAAGCAAGGAATGCGATGAGCAAAATTAATATTAAACATTATTGTTAAAAATATTAAAAAAAAAATAAAATTCTACAAAAACTATTAAAAGTAATTAAAGTATTAAACTATGTTGCAAAGCTAAGAATAAACAAGAAAAAACGTTAACTTCGGTTGCACCGAAGCTAAATACCCTTGACATGTGCATTTCTGTCAGTAACTATGTGTTCAGTTTGTATGGAAGCTATATGCTATAGTCAACCGATCTGATCAATTTCTTCGGAGATTACATTGTTGCTTTAGGAAATAATATGTACCAAATTTCGTGAATATATCTTGTCAAATGTGAAAGTTGTCCATACAAGCATTTGATTCCGATCGTTCAGTTTGTAGGGCAGCTATATGTTATAGTGGTCCGATATCGGCCGTTCCGAAAAATGAGCAGCTTCTTGAAGAGAAAATGATGTTTGCAAAATTTCAAAACGATATCTTAAAAACTGAGGGACTAGTTCGTATATATACAGACAGACAGACAGACGGACATGGCTAAATTGACTCAGCTCGACATACTGATCATTTACATATATACTTTATATGGTCTCCGACGATTCCTTTTGGGTGTTACACACTTCGTGACAAACTTAATATACCCTGGTATAAAAATAAGGTGACCAAAATAACTATTATAATAAAATAACTAATAATTATCAAATACATTGTTACAAAAAAGTTAACGGAAATTTAAATAAAATTCAAAATATTTTTTAAATAAACAATATTTATTTTGTCGCCTTCAAAGTAATTCCCACCAGATGTAATACACTTATGCCAACAATTTTTTCAGTCCTCGAAACACTTTTCGTAAGCAATTTTTAGGATGGACTTCAGCTCCTTCAGCGAGTTTTGTTTCATCCCTTCGATGGATTGAAAACGAGTTCCACGAAGCGGCAATTTCGGTTTGGGGGAAAAAGAAAAAATCACACGGAGCTAAATTTGGTGAATACTGTGGTTGATTGATGGTAATCATTGCGGCTTTGGCTTTAAATTCGATCACAGTTGTGGCTCGACGCGATTAAGGATTATCATCTTGTAAAATCCATGAATTGTTCATCCACAAATCCGGCCATTTTCGATGGATGTTCTCACGTAAACGCGTCAATACGGCCAAATAAAACTCTTTATTGACCATCTGCCCTTCCTGAGCATGATGCACCAAACCACGTATATTGAAAAAAGCAATGAGCAACGTCTAGGTTTTTGAACATCTTTTTTGTTTTCGGTTTCAGCACGTTTGTATCCCTCCATTCCAACGTTTATTGACTTGTTTGCATTTTAAGCTTATAAGCCCATGTCTGATCGGCATCACTGTGTTGCTGCTAGTGGAAAAGTAACTTTTCTCCGATTATTTTTTTCAGTGTTTTTAATTATGCAATTTTGTCACAGACATTCCAAGTAAACAAAAAACACATAAAGCTTATTTTTATGTTGGCCTGTTGATTTTTAATTGATTTTAGAAGTCAAATATACAAAATTTTCACGAAAAGAGTGGATTTCAGGGCTGTATTCAAAATGATTTCATTTGATTTTGGTGACAGATATTTTGATTCGGAAAAAAAATCTGCCTTCGGACAAGTATCTTCTGTAAAACAAAGGAATGTTGTTTGAGACATTTTCATATGCACCTTTTTTAGAGCGAAAACCCGACTAAAGGTCCATTTTTCTTTTAAATTTGGGTTAGGTAAGCAATACCTAAAAAGTCCCAGAGAGTCCCAGTTCCAAACCACTACAGAAATGTTACATAATTTGTTTTCAACGAACTGTGAAAAAATCAGCTGCCCATACCTGCCCTCCTTGGAGTTATAGCGATTTTAGTATATCACTCTCAGTTCCGGTTTCGCAACACAGTTTGGCCGGTCGAAAGAAATCCGGAGTGCAGCACACCTCGTAAACGAAAACTGTCAGCATAACCTTGATTTTTGACCTGCTTTGTCGTATTTTTTTCGGCTTCGGACAACTTTTGCTAGGATATTCATCCGATTGACTGTCTGTTTCCGGGTCATAAGCATAAATCCAAGAGCCATCGCCAGTAAGTACGCGCCTCATGATATTCTGGTAGTTGGAAAGCATTATTTCATAGGCATTAACCCAACGCTGTTTTTGGAAAAAATTAAGTGTTTTTGAAACCAATCGTACTTTTCCTTTTCTTAAGCCCAAATGATCTTAAAAATGGTTTTTATTGATCCTTACGATATTTCAACGATGCCAGTAAGCTCACTGACTGCTTATCGCCGATTCTCAAGCACCAATTCCTTTATTTTATTGACGTGTTGATCAACAGTTGATGTTGATGACCACCCTGAATGTGACCCTTCTTCAATAATTTTTACCAATAAAAAATATTTGCTCACTGCAAAAAATTATCGTTTAAAGCCTTTTTCTATAATCTGAACAAAATTTAATGGAACTTATTTGTTGAATAATTTCCCTGATTTTTCCTAACTATTAAAATCAGCAAGTCACTTTATGTACTGCGGCAAACAAGCTTAAACTAAATACTAATTATCCGATCATTTTAATGTGACATTTGACACAGTGAAACTAGACTAGAAAAATATTTCGATAAAAAGGCTTTCACGCGAAATTCAAATTAAAAAGTCTTACCATTTCTTGACCACAGAACTTTCTGTTCGTTCCATATTTCGCTACTATGTACAATAGAGTGATTCAAAAAATTTTTTTTTTTTTCGTTTCTTACTCGGAAAAATAGGTCCTAGACACCTCTAAGAAAGCCTCTCCAAACATGAGTTTTTAATTGTAATGGGAAGGCCCTCCTACATACAGTTTTCTATTTTTTCTTATTATCAGATAGAAAAATTTATACTTCGCCTCCAACTACTTGAAAAAATATTTTGTTCCTTAAATTTTGTAGGAGATTGAATGCTCTACAAAAAAGGTCTATAATGATTTTTTCGTAAACTCAACCGTTTAAAAGATATTAACCGTTAAAGTTTGATTATTTTTGGGAATTTTTTTTTATTTCTTATGAATTTTATAACTCAATGAAAAAAAAATTATTATTAGGCCTACCTCCCAAAAAAAGCTGCGGAACCGGCCTTATTGGATCACTATAGGATATATCTGCTTTACAAATATAATAAAGTTCTTGTATGGAAAGCATTTTTATTATATTTCGTTATGTTTCCCAAGATTTACTGCCCAGCAATCTCAATCACAACCTTCAAAGAAATGTACTATATCTCTATAAAATAAACTCTGTCAGTCAGAGTTGAAGTAACCTCTAAGAAAACGACGGCTACGACACTGTTTGAGCTGAAATATTCAAGTCAACATATATTAGAGATTTATTAAATGATGTATATTATCACAGAGTATCCAATTGAATGAGTGATCCAAACTTAATGAAAAATAACTAGTTTAAAAGTAGTTCATAGTGTACTAGTTACGTAACTAGTTTTTACACTGTTTTAGTTTTAAGTGACAAAGTGTGGAGAATGCATTTTCATACTACATTTTAGAAACTAGTCCAAAACTAATCTAAATCGCACTAGTTGTGTTACTAATTACATTAATTGTAAACTGTTTAAAAGATATTAACAGTTAAAGTTTGATTATTTTTGGGAAAATTTTTTATTTCTTATGAATTTTATAACTCAATGAAAAAAAATTATTATTAGGCTGTGTGAATCCAATCTTGTTGTTGTTTGGGTTAAGATGACGGCGAAATCGTCTGCATAACGAACAAGGCAACAGTCGTTTACTTTTCCTGCTATACCTAGCATACATAGAGGTCTGTATGCTGAAGGTGTTCCAGGTGCTACTTCCTTTTGCTTATCAGGGTTAGTTGCTATCTCTTTTATACTTTATGTTATATGTATACTAATAAGTGGGGACATTGCTTTACGATTATCTTTATTATTACTACCGGTATCCCATAATTATTGGTAAGCAGCATAAACTCTCAAATTTAAATATTTTTATGAATTTTAAAGTAATGCTTGAAAAGAAAATAATGTCTTATAAAAGTTTTCAGAAACTCGAAGCAAAAAAGGTGACCAAAAGGCCAGAATAATTTTTTTTAATATAAAGTCAACAGCCAATACTAAAAAAAGAAACAAAAAGAAAATAAATTAAAAGTGTCCTAAAAATGCTCGATGCATAAAAAATCGATGCAGAAGTTTGTGAAAAGCCTAAGCAAAGAAGGTGACGTAAATAAATCAATGCTTTTCTTACTAAAAAATTAAAATACTAAGGCCAACAAAAAATTATTAAAATGCAGCCAAAGCTCAAGTATGCAAAACAAAAATAGAGAATCTGAAATTTTTAAAAATAAGAAAGCAAAATATGTGACTAAAAAATAAAAACGATAGTGAGTGTTTTCTTGGAGAAAATTCTGAAATTCGAAAATAATAAACAAAAAGAAAATAAATATAATAAAAGCATTAATAATATAACAAGTTCATACAAAGTATACCGGAAGTCGAAAAAAATGTTTAGAAACGTTGCGCTTATGCCGCAACTAATGAAAAACTAGCACTAGCAAAGCGTAAAGTGGAAAAGTAAGCGGAATTGCGCCATCAACATAAAGTGAAAGTTAAAAGGAAAAGCTTTGAAAAGTGGTGAAGTGCAATAAAAAGTAGCAAAAAAATTATGTCACAAAGAAAGTGTTAACGGTAAATTACATACTTCAAAAAATATATAAAAAGTAGAAAAATCTCAAAAAGGCTTTTTAAACTTACATTTACACTAAAACCAACGGACCACCTTGGCGTATACGTAATAAAAACGGCGAGTGCAATTTCGAGGAATGCATAAGTTAGCTGCGGCTGCTTAAGCGGCGGAGGAGCGCAAGCGAATGCTGCTGCTGCCAGATTACGCTTTACAACATGGATGGCGAAAATCGGATTATACTCAATGTGGGTGGCATAAGGTGAGTGGCGTCGCGGAAATACTTACTATTTGCCAGCTTTTGTTGTCGCTTTTATTTTCAGCTACTTTCTTTATGATACTCCCCGTTTGTAAAATAGTGCGCTGACGTTGTTGGCATCATATTTGTGTGTGTGTGTGTGTGTGCGTTATAGCAGCTTTTAGCTGCGTAAGTGTGGGCATTTAAGTGCCGCTCTCACAAGTAATACCTTCAAAAGGCGCTGCAAAAGTGATGCCTTCGTTCTGCGTGACTTTGTGTACCGCATTATTAGATTTTTTAATGAGCTATGTAATCACCCTTTTCAATTAGACTTAATGAGAGTTAAGCCATTTTAGTTTCTTTCAACTTACCTGGAAGTCATCTAGCGCAACTTTTGCAGCACTGTTTCGTATGTAGACGAAATTATGAATGATTCGGTACTGGTTCTGTCATTCTCCGAAAAGAAATTGAGTTGATACCAGCAATGTCATTCATGTTATGGTAGTTTGGGTCCACCAAAGGTCTCTTTTTACAAAGAGACTAACGATAATTTGTGGTCTAAATTTTTTAGGGTATATCCAAACATGACTCTATATTGTATCGATGAAAAGTGATGTTGTGATATTTTAAATTTTAATTATGCTCAAATGGACATAAATTCATGGAAACTGTGATTGTATATTAACTATTCAGAATACTCGGACTGACCAAGAACTACATTTTAACGTACGATTCTAGCATTGACATGATTCATACCCAAAACTTTAATCAAAATATAATGAATTGATAAGTCCATAAGTGATGATGAGATCTTCTGCTATCTATCTGATGCTAACACGACGTTTTTCAATCACTATTTTCTTGGTTTTGTCGATGTTATCGGCATTAACAGCGGTGACAGTACTGCTGCAGACAAAAGTACTGTCCAAAGTTCATCTGCAAAGTTCATAGTTTTCTGTCTCCAAATTTTGCTGTCGACTTCTAAAAGCATAAAAGATTTTTAAAATCTTCTACCAGAAGAAATATCGTCTTCCCTAAAATTCGGAAATGTTAAAGGTTTGCTGTTCTTGGGTCTGAAATGTTGGAGTTTTGATGTTCTTGGCTCTCCAATGAAGCTGTACATCTTAAAATCCTTTTAAAAGTGGTGATGATGGAACACAAAATCAGTTTATATCAGCTTATTTCCAATTCTCGAGTTCTTTGGGAAGCTAAAAAGGTTTTAAGTCCAATATAGCCTACCTAACATAGGATTAAAGATTTTTCAATATCTAAATTGGTTGAAAAGCTCAGTCAGTTTTGTTATATTCATGACTATAATCCCTAGGACTTAAATAAGTATACCCCACACAAGAAGTTAATTGGAAGTATTACCCACCGTAAAAAGAGTATTTGGACGTTCTTAGTTTGAAGAGTTGTACTTCTCACTTGGCCAGTTCTGAACGTTGCCTCTTATGTTATCCAAAAAGTCCTAAAAGTGGATCATCGAATCCTCATAGATTGACGAAGCGTTCTGAGCTCACCACAAAGGCAGGGAATGTCAATCCCAGATAACTCGCTAGGTTCGGTGGAAGTGTATCTACTGAGATACTACTTCACTCTTGGTTTAGAAAAAGCTAGATAACAGAGATGGAAGTGAATAGATGATTCTGCTTCGCTTTCATCTATACATCTTTGGCAATTGCTAGTCGGGTTATGCAGTCTTTGATTGGCTATTGATCACAGAGTCGGCCAGCTGAAAGCCAATATTGCCGCTATTGGAATGAATGCACACCTTTCTGAAGGAAGTTCCACTTCGAAGCACTACATCGTCTGATATCTTTACACCAGCCACCTTCACTTGAAAGACACTACATTGGCTCACAGTTGATGGAGGAGCTATTAAAATCAAAGGACAACCCAAGAGATGGCTAAAGGGTGGCCGCTTGCGATCGAGAGTCTTTTCGAGCTCTCCTTTCTTAATTATTTCTACTGGCTTAACAAAGAAGTATTTAGACCTGCAATTGGATATACATATTTGTCCAAAGTATGAGTGTTTGGTCTGCTTTGATATACTTCAGGCTTCTAAAAGGGTTATCTTAGAACCAGAAGTATTTTTCTAAATTATATAGTGGTTTTCAAGCAACATACGAACTTTTTTTTACCCAGGAACTCATATATCTTCAACGGTTTAAAAAAAATAAACTTAATATATATTATACAAAATAGACACAATAACATCTGATAAGAGATTTATGCCTGACAAAACCACGCCAAGCTCCTGATACTTGTAGTAAGTGCTATATCTTTCTCTCCCTCTCGCTCTATCTCTACCTCTAACTATATCTCTATCTCTATTTTGACCTATATTTATGAACTCTTAAAAATCTATTTACCATAAAAAGTAATAATTTTCCACTTTATAAAGCACAGCGTCCTTATTCAATCTGCTGTGAAACTAGTCTACAATTATTTCATGAGTATATGCCTTACTCTCACGTTATTACTGCCCACATAATTTTTCTGCACATTCATTTGTAAGCCTCTATATGTAGCGAAAAACTACAAGTATTTATGTACATTTGTATGATTGAACAACAACAATTGTTCTTCGTTGGTTGCAAAGCAATTGACTGTATTGATGTGGCATCAGCAAAGTGACGCAAAATGCTTTTAAACACACAATTGCTGGCGCTTAATTCACCACCAACCAGCATTGATGGTGATGATTTTTTGTGGCCGGCATTCATAGAGCTATCAATCAATACGAAACGTAAAGGTTTGTAGGTAACGGCCTAGTAGGAAAATTTATAGAAACTGATAAATTCAAAAATATTCAAGTTGTAGTTATCGGGAAAGGTTAGGCTAGCTTAGATTATAAGAAGGCTCCTAAACGGAATCTCACTGGGACAGCTTATAGCCGATCTTTCATAGTAACTAGAACTTCTATAAAGCTGATCATAAAAACTGTCATAAATCGCGCTTTGAACCCTTAAAAAAATTTTTTGAGGGGGGTAAAGCCAGTTTCGGTTAAGTTCTGTTTCGTCGAAGGAAAGCCTGTCGAGACGTTTCAGCTTCAAACAGCAAAAGCTGGACAATGAAGAAGAAAATGCATGAATGTTTCCAACTCACTTTTTGCATACCATTTTGACAGTTTCCGTCGTACTGGTTTTTAAGCCTTACATAATGCATGTTTATTGGACAATGTGCAGTAAGAACTCCTAAGATTGATGTAAGATAAACTTTGCTAAGGACAATTAGTTGAGCAGATCTCCAACGTTCTACTCTATCAATGTGGTTTCTGGCTATTCCGCTAGGTTCAGGTCCCCAAATGATTCTGATAATGAAATATCTTGATGATAATGAGCTGAGACACTCATTGACTAACTTTGAGTGCACAGTTTGTGGGATCAATGTCAGTATTGCCGCTTTGTTGTCGTAGTGAATGCACACCTACCTAAAAGAAGCTTCACTTCGGAGCAAGAAGGCTTCCTTAATAGCATTCACTTCTGCCTGAAAGACACTACAGTAATCTGGTAGCTTAAAACTAAGATTGTCGGAGATCTTCTTAAAGATGATTCGACCCATCCGTAAAGAAGCTCAATACGTTTCTTCTCCACCTACTTCTCCCCTTTAATTCATAAAAAATCACACTATGTCTCTGCTTCAGCGACTTCACCACTTCCAAAATACCATCTTTTTTTCCCTTTTAATTCTCTTCGGTAGTTTTAGCCAATCGATGATTTCTTTACTCCCTTTAAGTAGGTCGATAACCAAGATCAAAGCACTGAAAAATATACCCTGCTCTGCGGTGTGTCCTATCCCACTCTGCTGCGACCGTTCTGTCGCAACGAAGACTACAAATGAGATGCTTTAGTCTCAATTCCACCTCAAACTTTTCGAGCGGTTTAACACCGCATCACATTGGTCGATGTCGAGAAAGGTGCCTACAGCAAATTCTTTGTGTATAAGAACTCATTGCAGCCATGGCACTACATCGTGCAAAGTAATGTCGACCGGCATGTTTTTGATGTAGACAAACCCTTAACAGCTTACACTTCGAAATTCCGTTCTAAATGTACATACAGATCCGAGTCTCACCAACTCTCTAACATTTTCAACAGAAACGAAGATATGCTAATGAGCCTGAAAGTCTTGGCGCCGACGTGAAAGCGTTTTTCGAACCTCCGTATAAACGCTACCTTAATCAGTCTCCAAGCCTTTGGAACATGGCTTTGTCTAAGGTAGTTCACGTAGATGAGGACTAGCCTAGAAGCCGCTTTAAATATTTGTTGAGAACATATTTCGGGGAAGCCATTTTGAGTTCGAGATCCAGTTATTGTAATCTTTATACGACTCGTTAATCGACTCTTTTTGGTACAATATTTTTAAAACTGGTTGAAGATACACTGATAATTGTGTTAGGATAAACTCTATTAAAAATTTTATTAAACATTTTTTTTCACTAATCTTCAACTTTTTGGCTTATGATAGTGCTTTCCCTAAGGCGCGTGGTAATGAAGTACTCGCGTGATTTTTTGACAAAGTTTTGAATTTTTTTCTGAAAGACGGATTTGGTTTCAAGGCATTACTGGCCGGAAAAAGTTTGAAAAAAATTGCATTTACTATGATTTAGCTTTAAAAATATTTCAAACAGAAGTGGCTAGAAAGATCTTCCAAAATTTCTCGCAAGGATTGGAGTAGCATTATATTAGCAATATATTTTGAAAGCTCGAAAGATCATATGAAAGCTTGATATTTGTAATATATTTTGAAAAATTGAAAGCTCGTATGAAAGCTTAATAATTAATGTCCTTATACTAGTAATTTATTTTGAAAGCTCGAAAGCTCATGTGAAAGCTTTTTATTTGTAATATATTTTGAAAGCTTCAAAATTAGTGTCTTCAATATTTGTAAAATATTAATGAAAATTTGAAAGCTCATATGGTAATTGATAGTTATTTTTCATTTGCTTTCTTTTGTTGCAACTATTACATTACATTAAAATTGTATATTTTCTTATTTTTTCTCATCACATCTTTTACACTCTATAATTTTCCTATTGGGCACACAAACCACACGTTTACATTCGGTCGCTATGTAAAAACAGCAAATGTACAAGCGATCATATGGGTACATAACGCTAGCTCAGTGCACAGAACCGCAAAACCGCAGAGCTTTTTACACTGTTTTCATGTTTTCCTTTCAAATATTACAATATATTTGTGTGCTTTTGTTTTACCATTTTGTGTTTCATTACACATTCATGTTTTTTAACTATTTACGCTGGCATTTTTTCCCATTTAGTGGGAATTTTTACCGAGAACACACAACTCACTCCACCTACACCACACACAGGTGCACACACCTGCTATGTAGACACATACGCCACACATAGTTTTACCGTTGCTCACCTTTTAATGGTACCTATGCATTTTATTTTCTTTTTTTCACCGTTATCAGCTTACATGTTTCACTGACTTCGAGTGTGTTCTGCATCATCCCGCACTGCCCTGCCCGTCCGCTTGTGCTCGGTTCCTTTGAGCGCGCTTCCCTACGGTGTGTCGGCTTTACTCACTGCCTGAGCTCACACCTGCTCAAAATAGTATGCATACAACCGGCTTCAACGCTACTATTATCGTTTGTGTTCGCAACATTTTATAACTATTTTATTCATTTTGATTTTATTGTTGTTTTTGGTTTTTAAATTTACAGTTGTATTTTATTTCACTTTGTTTACACACGGCAAGCGAAATGACCAACAGTTGCTTTTGCTTTGCTTTTAATAATGGTTTTTTCTTGCTGATATTTTATTTGCCCTTGCTTTCCTCTTCTTTTGTTTAACGGTAAATGTGTGTAATTTCCTTCGGGTGGGAATGTTTATTTTCTGAATTGATTAAAAAATAGCATCACTTGGTTTAATTAAAGTTTCTGGGTGTTGGTCATTTGGCTGAGGCTTGTTTGTGGATAGGGGTTCAGAATTATTAAGTTATCAGGTCGTCTATTTCAAATAATTCGTTATTCATACATAGTATTATGGAAAAATAAGCAAATATTATCAAATTTATTGTTTAGATCTGTGTTCATTTGATTTAAGTCGAGTTCATACTAAAGCTCCAGGTTTTTCATTCAGTTTCATTTTGGTTCTAAATAAAATGATACTAACTTCATTGAGTTTCCTGAAAGCCGTATAGGTGTCTGCACTATATTGTCTTAGCCATAAGAATATTTCATATCGAAAGTTTAAATTCCAAGTATTTTGATTCCATTCGTAAGATACGTTCCAGACATAAACCTAAACTTAGTTATGTATTAGATGACACCTGAAACCTCACATTGTGCCGTAAAAAAAAATCATCGCCCAAATCTGAGTGTTCCGAATAAGTAATTTTACATAAGAAAACTCTTAAATTCCTCCGATCTTCTGAATGAGCTCCAGCTTTAGCCACAAAATAATAATTTTGATGGTTCCTCTCCTCATATGCAACAGTTTCCTTTAAGGCTTGAATACCGCCTGCGTCGACTTACAGAGATTCGACCACGGTCGTCTTCGGATAAAATTGTCGTAACTTATCCACTTTTCAGCAGTAACAACTGCGGAAACGAACCGATTTTTTTGCTATTCAGCAGCGATTCTCAGATGGAAATTAGGTACATGAGGTTGATTTCACCCATATATCAAGTTGCCTTTTATATCCAGTCTTAGATAAACGGTTCCAAGGTTGTTTTGTACAATTTTTAGCTCCAGGGAAATTAAAACCGCGCTTACAGGATAAGTTCTATTATTTTATACATATTTTCAACATTTGGCTTTCCAATGCTTGGATCATCTTTGACATCAATATTATTGGCACGAAACCAAAGGAAAACTGTAAAATATGGATTACTATAGCCGTCAAGACATCATCGTAAATATTGGAATTCTCTAGACTAGATTATACTTAGAACCGGTTAGCTGGCACTGTATTCTTTAGTGAAAAAGTGATATTAATTGATCAATCGATGCATATTATTTTCACTGAACAGAAGTAGCGTAGACTTCGGCATGCACTAAGTTTGGACTCTAAGCCCAAATTTTGAAATTTATTTCGATGCTGGTGTAACCTGGCGGCGGATGGTGACCTTAGCAGAAGGAGTAATTAAAGTGGTATGAGTTCTAATCGAGTACTCTGGCAAATCATCTTCAGAAAACTGTTACCACAGTAATGCAGTGTTTCCAGCGCACATTTCTAAAGCAGATTCAAGCTAGATTTGTAGCAAACTAGTTATTGAGGAAATACGTAATATAACAAAGTGAACAAAGTTGATATGGTAGTAAGTTTCTAATTCGAAATCGCGATCCTGCTTTTTATCATGACTTGTGAATAACTTCTGGATGAGAACTCTTCTTGAGTGAGCACACTTTAGAACTATGGGCGAACCGAACTGAAAACACTGAGCTTTTAATTAATTTTGGTTCTAAGTGAGGTTTTTGTGAGTCGATTTTGGAATATTACTGCTTATGTTTTAATTTTGAAGTTTAACTTTATATAGTAACCATCATAGAATGGGTGTCTATGGGTACCCCACATGATCTCAATAAAAGTATAAAATATCCTGATTTTCCGGAGTACATTTTCCAATTGAAGAGATTATTTGAAAGATTTTTTCACTAACGAACGCTCCAAATATCAGAAATCTGTTCATAAAGGGTGGTCTTATTCGAGGATCCCTAGATCTTTAAAGAAAAAATAGAGAAACTTCAAATTTAATGTGGAATGTATATCATCATTCGAAAGAATATTCTTCGGCATTGGTTTTTTGAAGATTATCTGTTTCAAAGGTTGGCTGCGTCTATCCATTCATATCGTTCGTTGACTGGTTCGAGCATTTGGAGTCCGCATGGACTTAGTACTTCACATATCCCCACAGGAAAAAGTCTAACGGTGTAATATCACACGATTTAGGCCAATCGACCGCCTCAAAATGTGAAACTATCTGCTAATCAAATTGTTCTTTCAATAAAGTCATTGATTGATGCGATGTGTGTGTCGCCGAGATCACGAGCTTCAATTTCAGGCATCGAGTAGTCGGTTAGCATGGCGCGATAAAGGTCGCCATTGACGGTTTCGTTTTCCCCGACATCATATTTGAAGAAATTTGGACCGATGACCAAACCGTTGTTCTCTGGGTGAACTAGCAGCTCTAGAATCTTTTCAGGTTGTTTTTCGTCCCAAATAATGCAATTTTACTTATTTACATACTCATTGAGTCACTTTTCAAGAACTTTCCAAGAGGTCTTAGAGCGAAGCTATGTCTCTAGAACTTTTCAAGAGCCCTTAGAGCGAAGCGATGTCGGTAGAAAGGTCGAGCGGCTTCAGTTCGTGCCGAATCTGTGATTTGTACGTTTTCAATTTAAGATATCGACGTAAAATGCGACAAATCGTTCCATACCTCAGTGTCACTTTCTGCGAACGTTGTCGAATCGACTCTCCAAGGTCTTCGTGTACACTCTCAGCTACAGCTGCTATATTTTCTTCACTGCGTGCTGTACGTGGTCTATTCGTTCGAATATTATCCATGGTGGTTTTGCGACTAGTATGCTCCGTAGGCCGATTATGTTGACTATAAGTTGAGCGAAGCGCGCAAAGCAAATTATTTACAAAACGTGAATTTCCATAATAAAGTTAAACGATTTGTAAATGTTGTTCAGGCGTAAGTATTTACATGATGAATTACCAAAAAATACTGAACCAAAAAGTACCTCTACTTGGATCACCCGTTAGGTATAACACTATTTTTTTATAATTAGTAATATATGAAGAAGTATGAACAAAAATGTTTTTTGAAAAAATTATTTAAATCCTTTTTTTCAAGCCTTAATTTTTCAATCTAGAAAACAAAGTCTTGTTGTTGTTGCTTTGGAAATGAATATATATAGTATATATATACATTCCCTTTTAATTTAGCTTAGATCCTTTACAGCACTTTTGTTGGCCGTTTCTAATCGATATACTATATTTCTATCACTCAAAGTGTTTAGTACCACAAATTTGATATTATTTTGATCGGGCCATTTTATGCAAATAAGAGAGTATCTTTTTACACTCAGCTGCCTACTAAGTCCACACATATTAAAGGAAATGGATTTAATACACGATTAAAGATATCCTTAAAATAAAACTGAACGACTATAATCAAATATTTATGCAGCAGTCAGTGCAAGCAACTCCACATCCTCCTCCCTCACATTAGCAGTACTTTTTGATTTCTGCGCTCCGTTGCTTTGTGCAATTGCTAGAGAAATCGCAGCAACAATTTAATTGAATGTCCTTGCAACAATAAAATACGATTTTTTACAACCACTTGGTTATTCTTTCATGATACTTCCATGGCCATAAAGTCACCAACTGCTCGTTTGCCTCATTTCATGCAACATTACAATTTTTTTATGATGGCGACAATACCCCTGATTATATCGGAGGATATGAGGGTGTGCGTGTGTTTTATATGCCATATTGTGGCTCGTATCATTACATATTCGCTGATTCAACGTAATTTAGTCTGTGATTATTATCATTAAATGTTTGTATGTATGGGTGTGTGGCATATTCTTTGTTTGTCTAGTACTTAAGCGGCACGTCTTCTCAAACCAGCGCTAGACAGACGTATCACGCCTGCCTTTGGTGCCATAAGCATATATTGTATTATATGGCAGTATGTATGACTGTGTGTGTGATTGCTTTCCGCGCTCGATAGCGCAATTTAGACAAGTTGATCCGCTCGCAGAGAGAGGAAGTGCGCGAAATGCTATAAGTGATTTTTTTGTTTCATTGAAAGGCGCACAAAGGCAGCTTTGGATTTGATTTTTATGCCAACTGCAATGGAAGCTGTTGTGTAACCCAGCTAGTAAATGATATATGACACGGTGGAGAAGTAGAGAGTTCGCATATGTAATATAATTTTAGAGAAAAGCATAGTCCATTTTTATATTATTGACTTTTAAGGTCCTTAGAGGGTTAAAATATAACCATAAAATACTTTAAAATTCGATTCCAAAGCCTTTATCGACTTCTTTTTCATTTGGTCCTTTCGATACAGACCGCATCTCTCTCTTTCTACCAAGCTTCCAAACACTTTATGGACCTAAGTTCTTATCCACTTGGTCTGTTCGTTGTAAACCACACTTTCATTTTCCTCAACACCCATTTCAACTCCTTTGTTTCAAATGAAACTACTCAGAGCTGGATTCCATTTTAAGTCTTCAGACAGCCTCGAACCTCGAATGTACTAAAAATATCCGTTTATGTAAGAATATACCGAAATTTTAGGGACTGGTTTCCTTGCCAGCAATTCTGAAGGTTTTTTCTATAAAATTAAAGAATTCTAATCTTTTATTTATTCTTTATAATCATACCCTTCAATCAAGGTCTGGTGATGGGTAAATTTCTATCGAAGGAGATCCTAACGAGCATAGCTCTAACTTATTTGAAAAATTTTCTACTTCAAAAGCATTTTGTTAATCTGAAATTTCGAAACTCAAGAGTTCAGAATTTCTCTTATTTTAACTTGCTAGTTGTAAAAAATCGATTCGGGTCTTCAAGAGATCACTCGGAAACACTTAATCCTAACGGAACTACAGTAAATTAGAATCTAAACGTAAGTTTCGATTCGGTTCTTCAGCCTCACCGCGTGGATGCCAATGGAACAGTGTGCCGTAAATATACCTTTCACTGTGAACCCTGTAAAGAGCTATCAGTTCAATGGATCTTTAACGTTCCACACTAGACTAGAAATCTTTCTTAACCCACAAGTGCTAGTTGTTGTTCAAGCTTGCTGAGCTCGCATGAGGATCCAGCGCCCGAACGAACGAAGACTGGGGAACCCCTGTACATTCTAATGGAATTTGGTTAAGAGTGCCTTTTCTTAAAAGCTCATCGGCTTTATAATTTCCAACGATTCCGTTGTGGTCAGGCATTCAGACAAGTTTAATATGGAAGTAGCTTGATGCTTACACTTCTTCAATAGATTTGAGCTCACTGTCAGCGGGCTCAAGGCATGTATGGTACTCTCTTTTCTAAAAAAAAAACGATTTCATATCGTTTTGCTTTCTGGGTAACTGCCTCGTTCCACTGCTATTTTGTATTGGTTTCGATTTTTTGCATGCGCGCTCAGATTTCCTTTCAATTTTTGTCCGTCGTCTGTTAGTGGCATTCGTGGTACTTTGCGTTTCGTTTGTCTGATTTTTACTGCTGTGTCACCCCGCCATTATTTGGCTTTTGTTTACCGCCACTAAATTTGCGCGCATTGTGATTCTTGGAAATATCGCCGGCTTTATGGCTGAGCTAAAGTGGCTAATGAATAGCTTATTGGCACGAAAAAAGAAAAGTTAAAATAGAAATCTGTGTAAATGTGGCATCACTGCCAATGACATGGCTGTTTAAAGGAGCTTTAGGAAGAGAAAAATTGTTGCTTAAATATGTCTATTTTTATTTATGTAAATTGAGTGAGATATTCTTGAAGTTATATTATCTTTAAAGAAGCTAAAAAAATTATCCACGTTTTTGTACTCTCAAAGCCACTAACATAATGTAAGTGATCCAGTCGATGCGTATGGAAGGTCAATCGAAATTCTATGAAGTTTAAAAAGTTCTATTGGCTGACAGCATATATGTTCATCGGTTCAAAAAATTATCTAATTATAAGCGTTGTCCAACAAAGTCTTTGCTGATATTTCATTTCACCCATTTTGCACAAATTGATCACAAATATTCCTTAATGAGCTAAGCCAGTCCACAACCACGCTTTTTTTTTCTAGCTCAAGGAAACATACTGTTTCGACGGGTCAGACCATGGGAGACGGGTGACAGATTTGTATCGTAAGCTGGGCATGCAAAGGTGGTTAGTATCATGCGGGGGCTCGCTACTCGCTGTACATATATTTGATATACCGGGGTCGAGTCAAGATAAGTAGAAGTTTAACCCGCTGCAGTATCCAGAACGAAGTTGGGCAGTGACCCTGGCAATTCGAGCTCTTCGCCTGCAATGGGTGGTGGTTTTACTCCTAGTACGCTATTCACTGAGAAGGAGTCGGTGAAGCTGTTTATGGCTCCACTGTGAATGGCGGGCATTGCTAGGCAGCTTGTTGCGTCCGAAGTCTGATCGGCATATTATGTCGTCGATGTAGTTGATGAAGGGCCTCTTGTAGTCCGGAGTGCATTGTTCTGACATGTCTGTAGCTTTCTCGTCTGTGCTTCACTGCATTCAGGCGATAATATTGGTGTGGCGTAGTTAAGGACCGGCCAACCGATTGCCTTATATGTTGCCAACAACGTTCCTTTGTCTTTTCCCGATGTGCTGCCGGCTAGTTTTTGCGGCTCTTTGCTTTGCATTACGACCGCGAGCGAAGTGAAGGTGTACAGGCTGTCGAATATCACACCTAAAATTTTTTAGGAATTTTAACGCTATCGACTGCAATATTAAGGTCAAGTTTGTACTCCTTCATCCAGTTTGTGAGTATGGTCGCTGTGGATTTAGTGGGGAAAGTGTTAGGTTCCGTACAGCGAGGAATCGAGAAAGGTCGGAGAGATAGCCGTTTGCTTTTAAGTACATGCCATCGATTATATAACCCAACGCCATAATTGTGCAATCATCAGCGTACGAGGTGATAAAAATTCTCTCTGGTGGTTGAGGTAGTTTCGAGATGTTGAAGAACGGAACTCCCTGTTAAATTCTTGTTAATTTAGAGTTTTTATCTAGAAACAGTACGGATGATTATGAACCGCTCAGCTAGTTCATATGTAGTCCTAGTTCCTAGTCCACCTCTTGAGTCCTGGTGGGAGCGTAGATTTTTTGATGTCCTCAAGTAGCGTTGTGCGGTTGACAAAGGCTTTTAGCAAGTCTAAAGCTACGAGGATCATCCTCTAGCAGAGTGGTTTTTTGGTTGAGAACATGAACTGTCTGAACGTTTGTGACACTAAGTGCTGTGTTGGTGCTGTGCACTTTTCAGAAGCCATGCCACAAACGGCGCTTTTGCTAGATTCAGGTGGTACGTGAAGGTCGGGAGTAGCAAGGCCTCAAGTGTCTTCATACTGGGAGAGGAGAGTTATCGGACGATAGCACTCCACCTTGTTGGCAGCTTTTTCAATATGGAGTCGACATAATCGCCTAGTAGAATAAGTAATTAGAGTAACCATGGCTCGATTTTGAATCATGTTTACTCTGGATACAGGGTTTATCTGGAAAGTAATATGATTGATTTTCTACCGCCGCGACTGTAATTCGGAGCGTGCGCGCACCGACTGGATTCGGTAGAGGGCGTTCCTAGGTAACGAACGAGCGGCTGGTCAGTTGTCTCAGAGCACCTGGCGAGTCAGGACAAACATTTTCGCGTGACGTGTTTCTGTGCAGACCTGACATTGTGACAGAGCACTTGAGCAAGCGCAAGGTGTGCGATTGGTTCAAAATTTTTTCTTAAATCAACTCAGTCCTATTACTTTCCGGACAAACCCTGTATAGTATGCGGTGCTCACCGAGGCTGCTATTGGTGCTTTTGAGCGGAGTATAATCCGCAAGCCACTGTTGAGGTGCCGTTACATCCTAAAAAGTCACTTTTTGATGTGCTCTATGGGCCGAGGGACCCATTGGTTCATAGTTCTTTAAAAATAAAGCAGGTCGTAATGTTACAGTCAATGCGGAACGCTGTAGAGCCATTAACAAGATCTTCATCGTGTCTATTTTTGGAATTCTAATAATAAATTTAAAAACAGCACGAAATTGTCAAGTTATTTAACAATAAACCGCATTTCTCTCCATCACTGTTTAATTATTATTTTTTCCAGTTTAGCAGCCACACCCACCTGCCAATAGCCGGTCCCTGCCACCATTTTATTGGTGCACCCAGCCAAAGACCTGCTTAATCGCTGATAGCGCTGGCTTCAGCCTTACATTGTCCGCGCTTTTGTTGACTGCTGGGCTGGCTGGTTGGGTTCGCTGGGCGCGGTGTCACCAACGGCTTTACGCTTCATTAAATTTTTGGCCTTTTAATAAACTGCGCTGCTACTGAGTGCGCGCCTTCAATTTCCGTGTATTCATTACGTTCATTCATTTCCGTTCGCTTTTCATGCGAAAGTGTTTGGAAAGCGTGGATGTGTCGGCGGGTTTCGTGCGACCGGAGGCGGCATCAGTGTTTCGAAAAATGGATGCATGAAAGTGTGTTGCGTTGAGGTAGGTGAGGGGGTGAAAATTTGAAATGATAAACAAAAAGCGAGGCAATATAATGAAATAGCTGGCTGTCAGGCTGCTGTGTCCTTTCTAGCAAATTGCACGCGTTCACCGACATCTCCAGTAGAGTTGATATAAGATGCGTATGGCTGTGTGACGCTATAATACTGCAAATATAACCAGTGAACCATGATGGTATATAGTTTTTGTATAGTATATATTTCGTTAGAAACTATAAAGGGTCTTTTATATATGCTCGCTCGGATTGAAATCAGAAAATTCCTAACTGAAAACTTTTAGTATAAATTGTCTATCGTGGATTCAATTTTCCTAAACAAATCTCTCACTCTCACAAATCACTCCAACTTCGAAGGTTTTCGATTCAATCCACCCAGCTTGAAGCAGAGGAAGAGGAAGACCGCCACTCTGTTGGAGAGATCAGGTGGAGATGGACCTGACTGCACTTGGTATCTCGAATTGTTGCTAAATAGCGAAAAAAGGAACGACTGGCGCGCTGTTGTTAACTCGTCTATAACCACGTAAGCAGTGTCTACGCCAGGAAATAGGATGAAGCTTAATAGAGACCTGTTATCTAATTTGGATACTTTACCTAGCCTTTGAACTCTGAAGGCTGGACGGAAGATGTGCTTAGGAGCCTCCCTTATACCTACTTCCCCGAACTTGCTACATATGTCATCGTTAAAATTGCTCATACGCATCGCTTGTGATGTCAGTAAGTTATGACCTCTGACTAGGTCAACAACGCGGATTGGCAATCTCATCAGGAGCATATTATATATTCAGACGATTTCAGGCAGCAACCATATTTACTGCCGCCCTGTTTCTCTAACTCATTGACATGTGAGATTATTGCTTAGTTGCCGCTTGATTATTCTCATATTCTTTATGTGATTTTCTGCATTATCAGCTATTTGAGCAGATTCTCTATAGTACAAATACTGTAACTGGCAGCTTGAAAGACCGCGTGGGATCTAGACACCAGACTTCTCGGTAAGCCTGCTTGATCATATCAAACGTCTCCGTCGCAGATTTAACGAGTCTCACATCGAATTTAATCGCGTACCTCTGCTCTAACGAACGCTGCATTTCGGCTTGCACCACTCGCAGGAACACGTCGCGCGAAAATGTTTGTCACAACTCTCCAGGGGCTCGGAGACAACTGACCAGCCGCTCGTTCGTTAGCTTGGAACGCCCTCTACCGAATCCAGTCGGTGCGCGCACGCTCCGAAGTATAGTCGTGACAGAAGAAAATCAGCCCTATTATTTTCCGCACAAACCCTGTAGCTCCTCTATAGCAAAAAAAGGCAACCTTTGCCTTCCCAGGTCTCTTCTTAATATTTGACATCCATGAAAGCTTTCTATCAAACTTGAGCACTAGGTATTTCACCTTGTCCAGAGGTTAGAGACTTGAACCACCGAGAAAAGAAAAAGATACGTTAGGGATTTTATACCTCCAAACAAACTAAGTTTAACAGTTCTTCACTTATATGGTAATCAATACCATGTCTTCGAGATTTGCTCCAACCTTATCGCTTATTGGGTAGACGAGTATCATTTTACTGAATGTAGGCCATCTTCGCTTTAAGCACTTGTGGATGCGTACACTTTCAACTTCCGTTTGACGCCGCAGCTGCAGGCATTTCCGTGTCGCGAGGCAAAGTGCCTTAAGCGCTACATTGGGTCCAAACAAATGCCTCCAAACAAACAACATGTCTTTGTGTATGTCTATATGTGTATAAAATCCATCTAGCGCACATGCATGTGGCACACAACACTGCCTGCCAAAGCCAAAACACAGGTTGTATCTGCCTAAGTGGCGCATACACAAATATGTACATATGTATGTATATATGCGTGCATACATACAAACATAAATGAGATAAATACATAAATATGTACATATATGCCAGTATATATACACGTATGTAGTTGTAAATAACGTAGGCTCAGCTGCAAAAATGTTACGACCCTAATTTTGAGCCGAAAGCTGTCACGTACAAAAGTGGTCGGCTCCATTAAGTTACAAGTTTGTTGGTTCGGTTAGCCGACACACCCCAAAACCAATTTATGTACTCATATGTTTTTGATTATTCATAGCGAGTAGCGCAATTTATTTCCTTTTTATACATTCACAAGCAGATATTTGTGAGTAGTAAGGTACTTGCGCACATGTTGCTCACCCTGCGGCTAGAGGGAAATGTAAAAATTTATTGGATTATTGAGGTCTTTAACAAAGATTATTAAGCTTTTTATGCCAGAGCAAATCAACACGAAATAGACTCTGACTCACACTGCTTTCCAAATTCTTTTAAATACTAAAAAAGCTCTCTCAAACTCAGAAAACTGAGAGGTTGTTTTAAATTCTGACGATTGTAGTAGTCGTTCGTATAATTATGCTTTATCATAACTCTCATACATTTGTAGGCTCTTCGGTAGACCGCGGGCTTGGTCTTCCTTGTTGTTTCTTGGTCTTGTTGTTTCTTGGTCTTGTTGTTTCTTGTAAATCTTCCGCTGAACCTTTTACTTTGCTCATTTGTCCAACCTGGAGAAAGCAGACCTAACGGCGCGGTTGTTATGGCCAATGATGTCGATGCCAACGGCGTACGCCAGCCAGTTGTACACTCTTATCAAAGATTGTACCTCCTCTATTCAGTTCGAGTTATTTTCTCCAGCGGAAGATTGAAGAAGTCGCTTTGTCTGAAACCTCGTTTGGTATTGAACTCTCCGATCCTGACGGAGCTTTTGATATTTCTCAACGTCAGTTTACGCAGCCATATTAGTTTTGCGGGAATATCAAATTCAGACATAGGGACATAAAGGCAGCACCTTTTCATGCTGTCAAAAGCAGCCTTCAAAGCGGCGAAGAGTTCGAGGTGGAGTGTGTCTATACTTTTTTCACGGGTCTTTTCTAAGATTTGGCGCATAGTGAATATCTGGTCTGTTGTTGATTTTCGAGGCATGAAGCCACATTGACAAGTTCCAATCAGTTTGTTGACGGTGGGCTTTAATCTTTCACACAATACACTCGATAGAACCTTATATGCGATTTTGAGGAGGCTAAACCAACGATGAAGATTGTGGGACGCAGATTGTGGAACGTATATTGTGGAACGCAGATTGTGAGGGTCTACATTTTGTGGATTGGACGGAGCATACTTAAATTCCAACTGTCGAGCATGCCTTCGTCATATACAAAGAAGCCTTTACATGCTCGTTATCAGTTCTTCGCATTTGAATAGTTCGGCCAGCAAAAAAAGAACAGTCGATTTTCACAAACTATTCCTGCCATGAATTTTTCGACAGAGGATTAATTCATCATTGACAGAAAGAGATAAGAACCACTTGGTTCCAGGTTCGGACTATGAGGTGCATGCATGAGAACCTCCCAATCAAGCTGTTGTAGCTTTTGGCGAGCCACTATCGATGCGTGTGGCCTGGCGTAGTTCATTGAAACACAATTTCTTTCTTATAAGCTAAGGCTGGCCACTTTTGAGCCATTACTGCCTTCCGACGGTGCAATTATTTACAGTACAGATTCGTATTAAGAGTTTGGTTGTAGAGAAGCACCTCATAGTAGATGAGCTTGCCAATTTCAGTGATATTTTGCTTCAAGGTTTGAATTGAAGCGGGATTGTCCGCATACACTTCAAGCTTTACATATCCACACAGAGAAAAATATAAGGGTGTGATATCACATGAGCTTGGTGGCCAATCAACCGGCCCACACTATTGAAGTGTTCTCTCAATAATTCTATTAATTGATGCAATGTGTGGGAAGTGGGGCCGTCTTGTTAAAACCAAATGTCACCGAGATCACAAGCTTCAATTTCAGGCATCAAATAGTTGCTTATCATTGCGCAATAACGGTCGCCATTGATGGTTATGCTCTCGCACACCACAAAAAACCGTTGATTTTTTCGGATGAAATGGCAGCTCTTAAATCTCTTCAGCTTGGTCTTCGTCCCAAATGCGGCAATTTTGCATATTTACATACCCACTGAGCCAGAAATAGGTCTTATTGCTAAACAAAATTTGGTTGGAAAAAGTTGGACTTTCTTGGAACTTTTCTAGAGCCCATAGAGCGAAGTGATGTCGCTTGGGAAGGTGTAGCGGTATCAATTCTGGCACAAGCTGTATTTAATACGCTTTCATTTTAAAATCTCGACGTAAAATGCGCCAAGTCTTTCCAAACGTCAGTCCGAGTTGCTGCGAGCGGCGCCGATTCGCCTTGGTTTTCATGTACACCGTCAGCAACGGCAGCTATATTTTCTTCTCTGCGTGCTTGACGTGGTCTATTCGGTCGATTATTATCCAATAATGACTGCCGTATCTCAAGATGATAGACGGTGGTGCTTTATAGTACGATTAGTAGTCCAATTCTATTGACCAAAATATGAATGACAGAATGTGAATTTTCGTAATAAAGTAACAACTTGTTAACATTGATCAGTCATAAGTCTTTCCATGATGAAATGTTAAACCATACTGAACAAAAATAACTTGACAGATTGACACGACTTTACTTGGATCACCTGTTATATCTTATATAGTCATGGGACGTAACCCGATTGTACTCAAACAAAGCGAGAGTAATATGTATTACTACAGCCGTCTAGTGTAAAAATAATTTATTTTTACTTGACCTTTTATTATTGAAATAGCTTCCTTCGTATCATAAATATCACACTCATTACTGGTACATGTCCATACTAAAATATCAAGTTGAGCTTAGACACACACCTATAGCCTCTATACCAATGTTATGCTGTTTTACGGCGAACGGAATGCGTTGGACGAACAATATGTATGGCATATGATCTTAAATTCGAAGTAATTTCTTTTCATTCAATTTCCACCCACATTCTCCATGGTGTCACACGCATTATTTGAAAATAGATTGCACTTAAATTTAACGAGCGTGGTACAGAAGAATTTGTACGACGTCAAACAACAATTTGCTCATTACACTTGACATAAAGATGCGCACAAGCAATGAGACGAGCAGCTGTAACAACAACTAAAATGCCAACCTGCGCTCATCGTCCGCCAGTTCCATTTAAGTAGGTGTGTGTTTCGGCGAGTTTATTGACAGCTAGGTCCGAAAGATTCCTTGCGCGTGACCTGCCAGTAGTTATGGCAAGTTGCAGACATTAAATTGTCAACAGGAATGTAACAAAAAGCAACAACAGTAACGTTATGCTGCTTGAAACGTAACGTGGTGTGAGCAAAAAAATCAATATTCAGTTGTAAAACAAACGAGTTGGGGTTCGTCTTACCCCGTTTATCTCCACCAAACAGAGTCTCGCTTAGACAACCTTTTTAGCGTCACTTGAATGAGCTGGCAAATTAAGTAAAACGGCTAAATGCTCACTACCGAAAATGGGGCGCTACTTAGCGCAACAGTTACGCCGTCGAGTTACCGTCTACCCTACGCTCTGACTCCCTCCAGGGGTGTGCCTGCTGGCAACTGTTTCGCAAAATTAACTGGTAGCTGGTGTTAGAATGACTTTGCTTCGCTGCCGCCGCGCTCTTTGTGCGGTAATATGCCGGGGTTCCGACAACACACCGTAATTACAATTAATGACGGTGTTGCTTTGGGGTGTGAAACGTGAACGTGGCGGATTAAATGAGTTGTGGAAAGTTCAATGCGCGCAAAAACAATGACGAAACAGCTGAGGAAGATGCAGAGGAAGATGTAGCAGAAGAGGTAAAAAAAAGTTCACAACAAAAACAATACAAAGCGCAAACAAAGTGAAAACAACAATAACGTCTATTCCCATAATACATTTTCCGTCAGCCAGTGTTGCCAACTTTTGTGTGTGAACTCAAGAAATGAGCGCGCTTGCATGAAGATTAGCGACTGCCGGCAATTAGTGCGAATTCCAGCAAAACTTTTGCTTTAAGTGTGTGAAGTAAAAGCAAAAAAAAGAAACAATAATTACACGTAAAAAGGGTTAAACAACGCGCGAGTGAAAAAGTAACTTTGCGAAGTGCAAAGAGCACATAAAAGAGTGCGGTTTCGAGAAAAGTGCCAAAATATCGCAAAATTTGCTGCACAATAACTTGAATTCAATTCTAATTGGTATGGTTTCTGGTGAAAAGCGCTTCATTAGTGCGCTCATTATTTAAGTTTTGCTTTGTGCGGTGATGTGATTTTTATTTTATTCGACATTTTCGTGCTTTTTATGCGCCATTTTGCGTTGGATACTGGAATGCTAAATGAGCTGGTGCTTGCGGGGCGAGATTTTGCTCAAAGAAATATGAGAAACTGCCTTTTCGATGACGACCATGGAAGCGCATTAATTATTACGATTTAAGGCCATGCAACTGTAATGTGCGGTCCCTTAATTGGGAAGATGCTGCTGTCCAGCTAGTTGATGTCCTCGTTAAAGTGAAGGTTGACATCACCCAGTACAAGAAGTGCGATGGACGGGACAAAGGCTGAGATCAGTAGTCTTTTGGCATTTTAGTACAGTGGCCATATAAAGGCGCGCAAATTCGGTGTGGAATTCGTGATGGGAGAGAGCCTCCGTCCTCGGGTCCTAGCGGATGAACATATCGCGGATTTGCGCCCACGCCCCGACGTAAGAGAAAGACGATGTGACTAAAAAGATGTCTGCTATTATCATTTCGCACCACGGTCGGTAAATTCAGCCTCCATGATGAAATAAGCCCAAATGAGTTAGGCTGTTCGACTTCGCCGTGCCTGGAATATGGTTATCTGTAGTACTAGATTTCAGCCTAGGAAAATTCATCAAGATACCTGGTTGTCTCCGGATCGAAAAGCCATCAACCAGATCTATCATGTTGTGAGAGATGGAAGACACGTCTCCAGTGTTTTAGATGTGTGTACGCTCCGAGGTTCTAACATTGATTCGGACAACTATTTTGTTGCAGCCAAGGCACGCATTCTTATCTGTAGAATAAAAAACCCAAGGAAGGTTTGTTCGACGTCGAGAAACTGCAATCACAACAGACAGCCGAATGATTTTCTGCTTGATTTGCACACCTGCTCTTTGAGAGCACTCACCAGCAACTCGTTATAAGGTAACTGTGGGACTGAAATACTGTCTACGGCTTCTACGTACAGCTGCAAATGAAATCATTGGTTTTCGCACAAAGCAAAAAAACAGCTGGTGCGATGAGGAGTGTCTTGTGGCAGTTGAAAGAAAACAGACTTCCTACCTTGCGACGTTACAATCGACCACAATATGTGCGGGATGGTTTCCACGTCACTCTTGACAGTCATAACTTCGAAACCGTAGGTAATTTTATCTATTATGGAAGCAGCAACAACACCATCAACAATGTCAGTCTTGAAATCCATCGCAGAATAACTCTTGCCAACAGGTGCTGCTTTGGACTGAGCAGGCAATTGAAAAGTAAAGTCCTCTTACCGTGAACAACGACCAAACTCTACAAATTACTCATCATCTGCGTCCTGCTACGTGGTACAGAGGCATACGTCAATAAGGAAGAAAAAGAAGACCTCGAACTTTGTTCAAATTTGTGAACTAGAAATTTTATTCATCGAAAAAAATTGAATTTTAGGAATAATAATAAAAATCTAAAATCTACTAGTCTCTATTTCAATCAACTAACGTATGGACTAAATTATGAACCTTTCGGCCAAAAAAGTGGTTTGCAAATTGCTAGTTACTCGCAACAAAATCTGAAGCGGATATTTACTGGTGATGGAAAATTAGTTACTAAAGGCTGCGCGAAGCGAAAACGGTCTTGTTTGAATCGCATTGTTAGCGGTGGTTAAGTCAGGACTGACGATGATTAAGGCTTTACTATGTGTTAAGTGGGATCGGAAATCATATACTACGAGATACTCTAGCAATTGGACCTGTATTTAGCAATAGGCCAGCATGAAGTTAGTAGCTTTGGCCAATAAGAGAGGGATTGTATTTCATCGCGACAACGCAAGACTACGTATATAAATAGTGACGGGTCAAAAGCTGCGTGTTCCAAGACATGCAATTTATAGTTCGAACCTGATACCGAGTGATTCCTGTAAATGGAAAATGCAAACTGTTTTGATTTGTTTGGATATTAATTTCTCTTTTCACTAGGCCTTGCATATTCGAGTTTTTCTGACACGATCTTTATACTACAAATACATTTACAGTAGTCGCTTTACGCTGAGTTCAAAGGAAATATCAAAAAGTTCAAATATAAGAAACGTGACCTCTACGATTGTTCCACAAACGCACGAAATTCCACAGCAAACGTCATGTACGTTATTTCAAAACAAAACAAAAAAAATTGGAAAAGCGAGGAAAAGCAATGCGTCAAAATACTTTGTGTTATGTGCTCATGCACACACATAGCTAAAAATACATTCATATTTGCTCACATCCTCAATTCTGAGTAATTTTGTATTCAAACACATGTCGGATCATTTGAAAGCAAAAAAAGTTGAAAAATTAAAAAAAAATGTTTACAACAAAAAAATCTTAGCAAACAACAAAGCGCCGTGAGCTGTCGGCTGCAGTAGCCTCAACAAATATATGCACTTTTAGTTGCGAAGCACTTCTGCGCTGATTCCAAGAGCGCACTTGTAACTTTTTGTTGTTAATGCATTATGTTTAGTTGCATGTGTGTGTGTGTTTGTTTTTTGTTGTATGAGTGCAAGTGCAATATGTTTTGCTGAATGCGAGTTGTTCAATGAATAGAAAATAACAACAATAAATACTTTTACAACCGGTAAATGCGTCTGGAACATAAAACTTTGAATATCCCGTTAACCATTTTGGTTCGAGTTGATGGATTCTTACCCTGAGCTCCACGTAATGGGGGTTTCACAAAAATTTTAAATAAGTTTTTGCTGCCTTGATATGTGTTATGGAGTCATATCCATATAATTTTTCAAAGAATGGCTTTGGATTTACGGGACTTAACATAATTGATTAGATTTGCTATTAATTAAAATTATTTTTTATTTATGCTAAATTTTCGGGATCCCGAAATACATTTTCCAGGACAATAATTTCTTTATTTGCAAAAGAATTAGATAAATTCAGTTGTTCACTATGTAAATTATTTCTTGTGTACTCAAAGCTTTCGGGATCCCGACACACAGTTTTACAGTCCCGAAATTTTGTTACTTGTGATTCTTTCTAAGATTTCTAAACAAATTCTGGTGCTTATTAGTAGTTACATTACTTTTATCTCGGGATCGTGAAAATTTACGGTTTCACGATTACGAAATACAGTTTTCCAGTCACATAATTAAGATATTTACAAAAGAATCAGCGACTTTTTAATAAAAGGAATGTTTTTTTTACAAACTAAATTATTTCTTATGCACCCAAGTTTTTCGGGATCCCGAAATACATTTTCCAGTCCCGAAATTTCCGTATTTGTAGCAAAATCGGAGAATTCGAAATAAATTCATATGTTGATTAGTAAATAAATTATTTTCATTTCCTACAGAATTTCGGGATCCCTCACTATAAAATATCGATTCCCGAAAAAACGATATTTGCAAACAACTAGAAGTTTAATATTCGGGTTTAAGCTGAGTATATCTCAAATTTGTTCTTCACCTGAATTTATGAATATTTATTAGGCATAATTGTCTCGGTTATAAGCGGTGCCTACGCCAGTAAAGAAGACGAGGATTATCTCGGGATTGACATAATTTCTTTTACATTTACAAAGCTTGAATTTGGATTATTGATTAAAATTTAAATGTGGCGAAGTACATTTCTTCATTCTTCATTTCTTCAGAAACGGAGAGAGATAAATAAATTTTTTTATTTGGTAACCAAAAATTCCGGGATTCCGTTATCGTATTTCCTTCTATCGAAAATAAAATATTTTAACGCTCAAATTTTGTACGATTTTTAACAAAATTTCTTTATTAGTAACTACATTGTTTTTATGCCCTGAACCATTTCGGGATCCCGCTCAATCAATTTGCAACTCCCGAAATTTCGATATTTGCAAAAAACTAGACGTTTACTATTCTGATTCAAGCAAGGATTATTTGAAATTAATTATTTACATAAATTTATTGAAATCTAGAGAATAAGAAATTTATTAGTCATACTTTGGACCTTCGGAATTCTCTTCATACTTTGCTAAATTTTAAAGAAAAATCGAAGAAGCGAATATGAATTAAAATAAATTATATTGAATTATAGTAAACACCTTAACTGTTCAGAAATGTTGAAAAAAAATGTTTGTCATTATAATTTTCGGGATCCCGAACTTAAATCACGAGGTTTCAGTTTTTGCGCTTGAAATAATATAATAATGTGAACAAACTTTTTATTTTCAATTTATACCACGCCTAATTGATTTTTCTTAATATTTTATAGAATCCCGAAATTAACTTTCTCAATTCCGAAAATTTTAAAATTTTTAGATAATTTAAAAATAAAATTTTCCACTACTTAAAAAGACTAAAAATATTGATAAACTTTGTTATCGATTCGAAATTTATTTTTGTGAAATCCGGAAAATATTCAGGTCCCGAAATTAACTCCCGAAACGTGCATATTATTTTATAAAATCCTAGAAATGTTATTACAGGATAACATAGTCAATTAATTTTAGTGAATTTATTGATTTTTATTAATATTTTTTTATAATCCCGAAATTAACTTTTGCAATCCCGTAATTTCTACAGTTTTTTCTAAAACAATTTCCAAATTTTTGCATTACTATAAATAGTTTTCCATCAATTTGAAATAAATTTGAGTAAAATTCCGAAAATATTCGGTATCCCGAATTTAACTTTTCCAATCCCGAAATTACAACTTAGTTTACAAAACGCTAGAAATGTTATTAAAGTATGTTATCGACTTGAAATTAATTTGATTGAAATTTCGAAAATATTGGGTAACCCGAAATAAACTTTTCCAATCCCGAAATTTCTGTCGTATTTTTTAAAACAATTTTCAAATTTTTACACTACAATAAATTGTTTCCCATCAATTTCAAATTAATTTTAGTGGAATACCGAAAATTTTCGAGATCCCGAATTAAACTTTTCCAATCCCGAGATTGTATTTAAAAAAAAAATTACTGAATAATTTTAAAATTTCAGTAAATTTTGGTAATATATTGATTGCATGAAAATAACTATTTAGAATTCTTTAAATCGCGCTGAGTAAAGTTTTACAAAATATGGAAAACTTATTTCACCAGTTCTACCAAACAGCTACTCTGCTTTTATTTACTGGGTGAACAAATACTTATCGACATTTTGCTTGTGCACGGGCATTGCGCTACGCGTTGAGCAGCGTGCGAATGAGCTTAAAGAAAACTGCATTGGCGTGCGCTGCAGCTGCATGTTCTGAGATGTGCGCCTATTTATTTACATGCACCTGTTTATTATACATACATATACGGCTTACTGAAATCACGTGCCATCGCCGCAACGGAACAACCACACCTCCAAAGTTGTTTCAACAGCTGACTGCTGAATGATGTATGAAATGGCGCACAGCTTAGCGCAGCTCAGCTGCTTATTGTTTTTGTTGTTGTTGACGCGGCTCAGCACAAAGTGTGCATACAGCTCAATGCACACGAGTGCACCGGTAGCGATGGGTCGCGCATCGAGCTTATATGCAGTGTATTTATGGCGCTATTGGAATGCCTGAGCTAAATAAATAGGTGTACACATATGTTAAAGTGTATGTGTTTGAATATGTGTGTGTAGCAGTAAACATCTTGGTTACTTGTTAAGAATTATTTTTTGCGTTGTAAATTTATGCAAAGGCATTAAAAATACACCGATATCTTTAAATATGTTTTACTAATTTTTATAGATGTGTACATATATGTACATATGCAGTGTGTTCATACTATATATGAGTGAATATACAATACATAAATTAGTGAATAAACTCAAATAATTATACCATAAGCAGGGCTCCCACTGTGTGTCTCTACGCGTTTTAGTGCTTAAATTTTCAAGATATTGCTCTGAAATTTAGCACACGTCCTTTTCTCTTCAAGAATTCACTTACTTGTCGGAATTAGCGATATCTGATCACTATAGCATATAGCTGCCATACAAACTGACCGATCAAAATGAAGCTCTTGCATGAAGAACTTCTTTATTTGACAAGATATTTACCCAAATTTTGGCAAACATTATTTTCAATTGGAAAGACATAAGTTTCTTATAAATAAATTCAGATCGGACTACTATAGCATATAGCCGCCATACAAACTAACTGCTTAAAATAAAGTTCTTCTATGAGAAACTTGTTTATTCGGTAAGATATTTTCCCAAATTTTGGCACAGATTAGTCACCAAGTCAACGCTATAATATTCGAATAAATTGTTTCAAATCAGATCACTATAGCATATAGCTGCCATACAAACTGATCGATCAAGATAAAGTTCTTGTATGAAAAACTTGTTTATATGTCAAGCTATTTGACAAAATTTTGGCACATGCTATTTTCTGTGGCAACACTGCAATCTCAGCATAATTTTTTTCAGATCGGACCACTATAACATATAGCTGCCATACAAACTTACCGTTAAAAATTAAGTTCTTGTATGAGCACCGTTTTTATTTCATAAGATATCTTTATCTATTTTGGCACAGATTATTTTCTATAGGTAGGCTATAATCTCTGCAAAATTTGTTGAGATCGGTTTACTATAGCATATAGCCACCATACAAAATGACCGAACAAAATGAAGTTCTTGTAAAGAAAACTTTTTTATTTGACAAAATATCTTCATGAAATTTGGCATGACTTTTTGCCTAAAGCAATGGATAAATATACTATAAAATTTTTAAGATCGGATCACTATAACACATAGCTGCCATACAAACTGTCCGCTAAAAATTAAGTTAAAGTTATTTTTACACCCTTTTATGCTATAAGAAACGCAACTGTGCAGCGTATTAGCTGCGCTGCTGTCGAAATTAACATTTTTTCTTGTTTTTGTTGCAATGTTGTTGCTTTTTGGTTGCACAGCTGTCGTTCTGGATTAATTAAATCCATGCATTATGCATTACAACATACTGATACGAATAAACGACACATATATATGTGTATAAATATATGTAAACACACACACACAGTGACATACTCATCTACTAAAATGCCAGGTGTTCCATTTATTTATCGCTTTCAATTATTACTTATCAATAATTAAGTGTGCGCATACTTTATTGTGCTGTAATTTACTTGGTTACGTATACGCCATGACCCACCCAACGTGCGCCGCGCCTCTGTGTGCATATCAAAGTGACTCCGGTTGCTGCATAAATCATGGAAAAATCGAAATTTCATGTAGTCTAACCACAAATTCCATCATATTGTGTTGAAAATGTGACAAGCGTAGTTCAAAATTAAATTACTTGTTTGCTTACATATGTGCTTATGAATGTGTGTGTGTGTCTGTTTGACCTCATGTGTTTTCGCTGCTCATCTGTGGTTAGCTGATACTGATGCAACGCTTGACTGCATATTGCTATTTTGAACACGATTTGCGTTTAGATTCACAAATATTTCACCGTTATTGTTTGTGTTGTTTTTCTAAAAATTTGCATTTTATGCAGTTTTAGCTGGTTTAAGTTGGGGAAATGCTTTGACATGTTAGTTCGATTGAAGTTCATGTCAGCTGACATTTACCGCTAAGTTGTGTTTGTCGGATATTTGGTTAGCTGAGCTCGTACATAATGTTTATATACATATGTATGCGATTATTTATAGTATATATGTACGAGTTTTTTAGTTTTGGTAGACAAACTTGAAAATCGATGCTTTAGTTTAGTTAAGAGGATATTTGAGAGATTGAAGATGAGGAAATAGAGCCAATGCTCGATAAAGAGTGTACCATGCACAAAAAGATCTCGCAGAATTTTTTGAAGTTCTTTAAGCAGTCTCTTGGTTAGGGCTAACTAAAAATTATGGTTTTAACTCCAGTAGGGCCAGCTATGGTTTAGGCCGAGGACTTTCAATTGACTTGAGATTGACTCAACACATCTTCTTTACTGACGTAGATACCGCTCACGCGGTTCTAGTTAAGTTGAACACAGCGCGCCAGTCGTTCTATCTTTTCACTTTTGGTGCCAATTCGAGATATCAAGTGCATCCAGGTCCTTCTCCACCTGATCTTTCTAATGAAGTGGAGGTCTTCCTCTTACTCTGCTTCCACCGACGACTACTGAATCGAAAACGTTCAGAGCTTGAATGTTTTGATCCATTTGGACAACTGACCTAGTCAGCGCATTAGCTGTCTCTCGCCATTGCCAATGCGCAATGGATCATATATCTTCTACAAATCCTTTTTCTCGAACATGATTAAGGCCGACTAATCAGATGCATGTCATTGTCCATGCATCCGCACTATAAAACAGAACGGGAATGATTAAGTGACTCGTAAAAATTCGTCTTTATTCTTCGAGAAAGGATTTTACTTTTCATATTGCAGTCCAAAGTAGGACCTGTTGGCAAGAGAGCTGGTACGATGAGGACTGTCGTGTTGGAGTGCAAAGGAAGCAGGCCGCCTACCTAGCAATGTTGCGATCGACTGCAACACGATCGGCGTGGGATAGATACCGAGACTTGTGGAGGGAAGTAAGACGCATATGCATGCAAAAGAAAAAGAAGCCGGAACGGGTGAGTATGTAGAGCTTGAGAAGCTGACCGTCGAGGTAATGCTCGAAAATTCTACGAAAAGATGAGGCGACTAATGGAAGGTTTCAATACTGAAGCATACTGATGTTCAGAGCAAACGAAAGTTATGGAGGGAACACTGCTTCAGCCTGCTGATCGGCAGCGAAACTGTAACATCTGAAGATGACGAGCTCTTTTCCCCAACCGATGACGATGGAAAAGATGTTCCATTGCCCGACTATGATGAGGTTCGAATAACAATAACCCGCCTGAAGAGCATGACAAAGTACATACATCAGCTTCTTTGCAAGATATGGTCTGATGAAAGCATACACGACGATTGGAATAAAAAGGGGATTCCTCAATCTACCCCAATTGCTGTGGGATAAACTTCCTTAATATCGCATATAAGCATAGTGTGTGAAACACTGGAGCTCACGGTCAACAAACGGATTGGACCTTATTAGTGTGGCTTTACACCTGTATCCCGTTTTTTAAATGGTTTCAAATATGTCGATCGTTGAAAATCGCCATCCTTCGTCAAACCTAGTTAAGAAATATGATTCAGAAGGCTTACGCAGTAATCGCCATTTTGTATCTAAAAGTGAATGTAAACATATTATACTATACTCTCAAATACTTGCTTAACAAAGCTTGAAGGAATGAAAATGGATTCCTTACACTCAGAAAAATTTTGAAACTCAGACCAGTTTATGAGCATCAGACTAGCTTAACCCCTAAACAAAAGAGTTCATAGAAGAAAATCAAAAAATCTCAGTGTAGCTCTTATTTTCAAGAGCAATCAAAGTAAGGTCTTGATAGAAGCTTGCTTTTGGAAAAGGGGTTGTTTTTTTTTTTTGTTGTATTTGCCTAAAATATCCCAAAAGTGGATTAGCAGCATGTTAGTACAAGAAACTTACTTATCTGTTAACCCTTGTTATGCACCGAAAAAGTCGCTCAATGTCGAAAAACGTTACTTAAACTAATTCAAGTATCAAAGCTTCTTTGTTTAAGTCCAATTTTTGGCTACGTTAAGTATCAAAGCTTCCGTGGTTCAAGTTCAGCTGCGATTATTAAATGTAAAATTCTTAAAATCTTCTTATAACGCTGATCATTCAGTAGCTAAAATTAAACTTCCGACTCTATATGTACATATTTCTGACACGAAAAACTCTTCTAATGGTTCGGAAAAAGTAAATAGTAATAATAGTACCTGATATTTGCATAATAGATAGAGAAAGATTTCGACGAAATATCTGTGGTAAATTGAATTTTTGGCCATATTTAGGATATACATATAAAAGGAAAAACTAAAGAGATGCCTGGAAAGCGAACTATATTAACTTGTATGAGTATGTTTCAATATAGCAGCACCTCTTAGTATTTGTTATTTTCAGGGTGGTTTTTAGAGAGTTTTTCGAAAAAGGACACAGTGACCCAGTAGTGCAAGTATTTTCTATGAGGGTTAGAGATTTGGAAAGACTTGATTTTTAGTACATATAGATCTTATCGGTAATGATAATCAAAGCTTTAGAGTTTAAAATTAAGTTGTAGGATTTGTCAAGTCTTCGACGACGTTTAGTTTAATAGTTGGTGGTTGATTTGTCCTCTTAAAAATCTGTGTTTGTAAGGCCAAACGATGACGAACTATAAAATTTTATCTTACTAATCTTAATCTTACTAAAAACACGTCATCCAGTGAGAAATATTTCATTCTGATTTTATTTTCTTGGTTCAAGCCTTTATATACAATTATTGACTGGAAAAGTTGTTTTGGTAACTCGAAAATATGTCTATCTATCTCTTATCCCGAGTTCATTTTCCTGCTATCATAAATTAGAGGCACGTCCGTTCTATTGCCGCTAAAAATGCTTCACATCTTAAGTACTTAACCTCACTTTATGGTAGTGCCGTTTTATTTTTATCGGTCACTTAAACTATCTTTACACATACATGTGTACACACACATATACACACATGTTCTAATATATACGGAAACTCTCTAAAGTATATATATATATACCTTATAAATCTTCCATATGTATACCCTATGTGTCATTGCATTGGTGATGCACTTGACAGTATCAGCAGCAGCAGCAGCAGCTTTGGGTCAGTGTAAGCTGCAATGTGGAAAAAAATGCGTTGCAATTTAAGCGGGTTAAGTGGGCGGCAGCGTAGCGGTCAGAGCATTGAAAGATTTATTTGTGTTTGGTGGAAAGCGTTTATCTCTCTTGTCGGAAAAAAGTAAATTTAAGCAATCAGTGATTTTGGGGAAAAAATTCTGCAATATTTTGGCTTTTGTGTCTGACAGAAAAAAATTAAAGTGAAGTAGTATTGTAATCCTAAGTTATCTTTAAATAAATTTTTATGGAGATTTTTTATGTTTTATGCTTTAGGCTTTCATATACTATTGTGCTTTTAGAGATCAAAGATTTTGAAAAAGTGAGATAATCGCGCTCTAGTGCACACCGCTTACTAATCTGCATGCTGATAATATTTGAATCACTACATCGAATGCTACCCAGGCCATCTTCTCCGTAAAGAAATATTTTGTAATATTTAGTGATAAGTTCCAAGTAATACAAGTACATCAAGAAATATTTTATTCTAAATTTTTCTTTGAAAATTACTTTTAGGCAGTTCTAACAGAAAAGTGAAAACGAGACCAGTACAAGTGTACGCCAAAGTGCAAAAGTTTTAATGAAAATTAGAGTATGCAATACTGTTCAATTGTAAAATAAACGGAATGATCTTCAATTCCATTCAAAATGATTTTTAGTATCTTTTCTAACAAAAGGCCTAAGTATCAAGTGTTCCCTCTGGAGTAAAGATGTAAAATTAGGTATGGTATCCTTACGTAAATATCCGTATCTATAATCTGTTCAGTTTAATATTTTATTTAATAATATTTTTGACTGAAAAACTTCAAACTACCACACGTTATGTAAAATGTATTAATCAGAGAAAAATATTGTTCGGACTTTGTGGATATTCAATCAGTATACAAGGTGTGTTCCAAAGTAAACAGGACTTTTTGAATCTAGCGCCCCGTGATGGCGTCATCTGTATGTTGATTGGTGCGTTAAAATCTGCTATCTTCATCGCTTGGCCATTGAGAATTTCATGACATTTCATTGATTAGAAGTGAAGTTATTGCGCTTTAAGTGTCAGTATGTTTGTGTTATCGGTGCGAAAATGAGCTTCGAACAAAAAGTCAACATTAAATTTTGTTTTAAAATTGGTAAAACTTTTACCGAAACGTTTCAATTGATGAAAAAAGTTTATGACGATGATCGCCTATTCCATAGCAGAGTGCACGAGTGGTTTCAACGTTTTCAAAGTGGTCGTGAGAACATACATAAATGACGATCAACATGTGGGTCAATCAAAATCCGTGTTCACCGGAAATTCCATCGAAACTGTGTGTGAATTCATCAAAAATCAATCGAAATCATCATTGAAATTCATGGAAATGGAATTGAACATCTCCAAAACAACGATTTATTGCATTTTGACCGAACATTTGGGCTTACGAAAGGTGTGTGCACGGTTTGTTCAGCACAAATTTACTGACGACCAAAAATTGCTAAGAAACCAACATTCGAAGGACGACTATTTGACCAAAACTCACATTTTAACCATTAACCACTACCCGCATTTACCTGATATGACAACGTGCCCCTTTTTTTTTTTGGAAAAATGCATTTGCCCATGAAAGGAAAGCGTTATGCAGACATACAGACAGGCCATACCGGCCAACGAGCTAAAACACTCATTCAACATGCTTTTGGACAATGCAAAAAGCTGTATTGAAGCAGAAGGAGACCATTTTGAGTAAAATAAATTGATTTAGCCGAAAAAACTATGTGTTCTGTTTTTTTCATGTCTTGTTTACTTTGGAACACACCTTGTAGTTTGTATAGAGTTTTCAGAATTTCGTCAGTTGAAGCTCTTTTTCTCTACTAACTTAAGCAGAAAATCAGTTTGAAATATTCTCAGTTTGGAAAATATTACAAAACTCCACCTCAAAATCGTTTCTTTATTGACAAACAGCTAAGAAAAGTGAATGCTTAAATTCCATAGCTTATTAAGCACTCTACTCGTACACCGGATTGCTAAGAAAGCAGTGTGTACTCAGAAAGCGAGCTAGATAGAGATAAATTTAAAAGCAACCAATATGTTTTTAAGAAGTAAGATAGACAGAAATATATAACTAGACTGAAACTAAAAGAAAGAGAGAGAAAGATAAACAGACAGAGTCAGAGAGCGATATAGGAGCAGTTTTCAAAACCAATTTTCACTAATCTTAGGCGATTTAGGTGTATACTAAATGAATTTTCATCAATAGAAAGTGGAGGTATGAGTTTGATCGGATTTATAGTTTAAGCAGGATCGTCGGCAGTCTTAACTAAGATCGAACTTGCATGTCAATATCACCCATTATTGCTAATTAACCACCTCAAAATTGATGTCGCTAAACTAGCTTTGATAAAGAACTGCTCCTACGCGCTCAGTTTATAAAGGTTTCAGGCTTAAAGTAATAATTTAAAGATTCAAGATATCTCGAATAAGAAATCGAAAGAAAAATAAGAAGATTTCGATCCGCCATTTGTTTTGACAGCATATAGTGATTTGGTACCGTCGGTCTCGACAAATGAGCAGATTTTTGGTGAGAAAAGCACGTGTGTAGATCAAAACCTCAAGAACTGAATAACGTATTTGCATATGGACAGACGGACGGAAAGACGGTTAAATACCGCTAAATCGCCGTACTTTATCACACTAATCATTTATAAATAATTTATAGAGACTCATACATTTCCTCCTGTCTCCTACAAACTTTGTGGTACACCATTATAAACTTTGTTCAGGATATAAAAATACCGAAGGGTTATTTCCTAAACTGCTGAGCCGTTTTTAATTAAATTTAGCATACTGTGCGCAGTTTGACTCAACTTAAAAGGTCGGATAGTTAGATTTAAGGTCTATTGCGTCCTCCTTTTTGAAACAGCGACTTTCTAAACATGGAAAAAAGAGATTTAATCTTGCTGAGGTTGAAACCACCTAATAGCAACTTGGCCTTGTGCATGCCTTGGTGTTGTTGCTAATACCTCTCCTTGCCTGCTTCTTCCTTCCTGCAGAGCAGCGCCTTGGTGGTATGAGGATCAACCGCTATATAGGGTTCCGATCCCACAGTTCTTGTGGAAGCTGCAGAGTGGACAAGCTCGTCAGCTAGTTCATTCCCGGCTATGCCCTTGTGATAGGTCGAGCGTGGAATCATTGCAAGTTTGCAGACAAGTATTTGCAGCTTCCATAGTTGAAGTTCTACCAAAGTCTGCGAAGTCTAAGCCGCCGTTCCATATGTAACGATAGGCTTCACGATAGGCTTTCTGCGTTAGCGGCCTTCGGCCGCGCTCTAAAAAAATAACCCTGGCCGAGCGAATACCCGGGGTGACTGAAGTACTATCGCGTAGCACTCCTTTACAGCCACCTGATAATCCTTGGCTTGCATCTTAAGAACTTCTCGGCAAGTCCATTGCACACAATGAGTGCTTTTTTGGCTTTCGCTATAGTCTGGTCTACATGATGCGTCCACTGAAGAGTGGAATCCATCGTAAGGCTCAGATATTTGACCACAACAATCATCTCCAACTCTCTGGCGCCAAGGGATACATTTCCGAGGCTGGGCAGAGACCTTCATTTTACGAACAGAATGATTTAATTCGATTTCGAGGTGTTGAGGTTCAATCCAACCCCACTGCATCATCCCATTACCAGGCCGAATCCCTTTTATACGATGTCACCGAAAGTATTGTCTAATTTACCCCTAGCTAATGTAACAATGTCATCTGCATATACTTGATATCCTTTGATTTCAAGAAAATCAGCCATGACTAGGCTTCATAACAGGGGTGATAGCACTCCACCCAGTAGAAAGCCTATTGTTGTGTTGAGACGAATCCTCTTATCCCCTACTGTGGTTTCAGCTATACTGCTGTTACGCGAGCAACTGTTCTTGATTGGTACAAATTATTCAAAGAAGGTCAAGAACGCGTTGACAACACATCACATCCAGCACGGTCATCAACATTAACTGCTGATCAACACGTCAAGAAAATAAAGGAATTGGTGTTTGGTCAGAGATCTCACGGGCATCGTTAGAATATCGGAAGGACCAGTAAAAACCATTTTGAAAGATCATTTGTGAAAAGCATGATAGGTTCCAAAATCACAAAATTTTTTTGAACAACAGCGTCGCATTAACGTTTGTGAAACAATGCTTTTCGACTAACAGGATGTCATGAAATATATTAATACTGGCGAAGAGTCTGGGATCTATGCTTACGACCCGGACACAGACGATCAGTCGTTCGAATATCGTGGAAAAGGTGGGCCGAAGCCTAAAAAACCACGTCAATTCAAGTCAAATCTCAAGGTTATGTTGACAGTTTTCTTTGAATATCGAGGTTTATTGTAGTCCGAATTATTTCTGACCGATCAAACTGTCAAGTAGGAAGACCCTTTGGGTGTCATGCGTCATTTGCGCGAAGCTATTCATAAAAAGAGAATGGAAATATGGGCTGCGAACTTTTGCTTTTTGCACCACGATAATGCACCGTCGCATACTGCATCGTTTCTTTCTGAGCTTTTTGCCAAATTTGCAATCAAGATCAGGCTGTAACCACCGTATTTGACTGATTTAGTTCCGTGTAACTTCTGGCTGTTTAGCAAACTCAAGCGAACGCTCCGGGGGAACCGCTTTGAGGCAATTGAAGACATTAAATGTGTATCGCTGCGCGCATTGAAGGCTATTCCGGAATTTGACTTTAACAACTATTTCGCGGATTGGAAAAAAACGTTGGCATAGGTGTATTGGGATCAAGGCGTATTACTTTGAGTTGGACGACATAGATTTTGAAGAATAAATTAAGAATTTTTAAATTATAAATATAGTCTTACTAAGTTTTGCTCATAGTAGTACATTGATTTACTTATGATTTTGAATATTTCTCAGAATTCAAAATCTTAACTTTTCCGAACTCACTGACTACATATATCTTGACGCATCATTGTTTGTCACTTCTGGCATACACAACTAATAGCTACTGACCTTTAAGCCTAAAAAGATACTATAAGCTGAAATCAAATATAAGTATACATATTTACATACACTATCAAAAATCAGTTGAGCTGCTGTTTTCGGGAAATAAATTGCTTAAATCAAGTTGATGACTGGTGTGTGTGTGGGCATGCATTGATTTCGTAGAAAATGAAACTTTCATCAGCTTTCGAAGATATACAAATGTCCATACATACATATGGTACATATAGATATATTTGCATATATATGCATACTTACATACCTCATTGCCTATCACTGTTCATGCTCTAAATGCATTAGCGCCATATGCCACAAGGACACAGCTGCTAAGTGTCACGACATATCGCTTACTGAAGTCTGCACATGTATGTGAGTATATCTGGAAGTTTATTTATGTGTATGTATGTACGTGTGTATTGCGATAGT